>NC_056750.1:673120255-673237755 GCF_019279795.1 Protopterus annectens | reverse complement strand
GATGGGTGCTCAGCATTCACAAGGCCATGGAAACAGTGGGATGGAGGTCCCCAGCCATGAGCAGCCACCACTGCACCAAAACAGCTGCAAAGGAGGCAGTGCTGGGGGCTGTACAGGAGGGGTGACCTCACCCTATAAATGTGACACTCCACCCTTGAGCTTGCGTATTTGGCCTCGGAACCCCTTATTGAGTGCCCAATGCACCACATCTGGGACCACACAACAGCAGACATGTTCCTGTCTGGCCCTGCTCCCGGGGGGGACAGTCCCCATCCTCAGTGGTGGTACCACCAGAAGGTGGTGCAGAGCCAACAAAGGTCGAGGTCCAAGGCTGGGTCCCAGATGTGCTGGTGCCCGGTGCCATGGTCAGCTGAAGTGGGACAGGAGCTTCTGTTGGGACCTCCATACCCATACAGCCTATGGTGTTGCAGTTTAAACACAGATATGGCTTAGTAATAGACAACAGCATTCAGGATTACTTACAACAGGATGCACAGATATGACCATCAACCCAACACAACAGATGGTATACATTTGCAGGGGGAGCACAACACATGCATATATACTGCATGACATCTGTACAAAGAGTAGAAGATGTGTGACTGCAGCTATGAACAGTGGCCCATTATTGGCTTGCCACTGAGAACCCCAGACAGTGTCTGCCATGCCACTGTGTCATGTGACATATGTCGAGGCAGGGATGCGATGGCAGTAACACATCCCTATCACCATGTACTGGCAGCAATCCTCAAACTATGCTCCTGCTGTGCACAGATGTGTGTTCAGTGTGTAACACAGGAAACAAATTGTTCCACACACTGACCAGTCCACAGATGGCCCTACAGGTGCGGGTCCCTCATGAACAGAGCACTGTCATGTCTGTTATAAAACATGCAGAATAGCCATTACCACACACAACATGTTAAACAGGCAATAGTATCAATGAAGCATAGCTACACTTACATGCTGTAGTCATGTCTGGCACATCACCTTCCTGTCTTTAGGCAATTTCCCACTGTGTATAATGTTTGAGGAACATCCAGATATCACCTGTGATGCTGTTTCCAAACACCAATTCCAGATATCACTCACAGCGACTGTCATGGCCAAACACCAACATGATGTTCCTAGATATTGTACTGTGTTTATCATGCAAATGGCTATGGGAACATCATCACAGCTGTTCCACATGCAATCAGCTAGAGGAGGACTGCAATAGGTGTAGAGACCATCACCTGATCATGTCCATCACTTACAATACACATGCTGCTGCTGAGCAGGTGTACGCCTCCACATCCGCCAGAGAGTGTGTGGAACGGACAGACAACGTACATCAGAGAAGGGCTCGGAGACTAAAACCGAAGCATCATCTGTCACACACCTACCAGTACAGGGGTCAAACCCCTGGCTGACTAGCTATTACAAGTGCATGCAGTTACATGTGCCACAAAGCCAACATGTTGCTGTGTGTAAGAACATATATGTGTGTTGGTGAGAGACATGTGCAACAGAGATATAGTAGACATACATTAGGTGTAGCACAGATAGCTGTCCACGTGAACGGATGCCATTGTCACCACAACCACACACTCTAATGGACTCGCATTGACACTCTTTGCCAGGGCCACAAATACACTCCCTAACTACTTAGTTTGCCACACTGCAGTAATGCACATGTACTACATGCACCACAGGGGATATCTGGAGGTTCTATGGGCTAGGGCATGTTAACATATTTGACATATGTTGGTATACCAATGGGGGTTATACTGGGAGTGACTGTGGTTGGGTGCATCATAACCCACACACAGACACAAGGTGCCAGTACTGGTATGCATGTATGCATTGCTTCATGGGTGTGTAGTGGCTGGCTGTACAAGGCTGGGTGAGGGGTAATCCTTGGTATCGCGCCACCTGACAATGGTGTGCAGTGTGGTACAGGGGTGTAGTGTCTGTAATGTCCCACACAGAGGGGTACTGCATGAACTGCCCTGACATCCTGGTTACCATTGTGTATGGCCATAGCTTTTCAATGCATGCCATGTCTGTGTTTGATAGTCCTTGACATGGACATTGCCTGGGATGTGCATGTCCCACAATACTGTACAGTGACATGTACAGGTGTACCTGGTATGGCAGGCACATGTTGTGTACACAGACTGTTATCATCCAATATGCCAATACTGGCCTTTTGTGGTGAAACCTGCTTATAGTCAGCAGGTCAACCCTTCACCTGCATTGATAGCATGATACAGGTATTCCCTGGTGTCAGTGGTATTGGTCCATACAGGGCACATGTGTACGGTATTGTATGGCCTCTGTGGATCACATTTGATGGCACCACATATGTTGCAGGCATCCAGTGGGGAACATAGTGAAGGCACATTGCCCGCAATTATGTGCCTATTGTACCGCTGTACAGGGTGCCATGTCCTCTGCAGCCCACTGCAATCACACCATGCCTACTATCTGTCATCAATGTGCATGGTACTAGCAACATAGCAGGATATCCTTGGCAATTGTGCCTGTCTATGACACATGGGTTCAAGACATATACTGGGTACTAGTAGGGTTGCATACTTTGCTCACCAGGCCTTTTGCCAGATGTAGGGGTATGGCTTGCCAATAGTCCCATGGCTGACTGACATTTGTATGCCTCGTGAGGTGGGCTGTGTGTCATAAGACGGACACCATATATGAAAACTACAAGATCTTCTCCCCAACATGTCCAGTGGTTAGACACTCACAGCCACCCCCACACAGTCTCTGACAGTCAAACATACACCTGCCATGTCCTGGATTCAAACCCTTACCTACCTAGTGTATCACACTGCAGCAATATGCATTTACAGCACACTCTACAGAGAATACCGGGTTACAGCAGTCCTAGAGGTGTATTTCTAGGTGTGTGACATCAGCAGGATTGCCAAAGGTGAGTATATGACTTGTACAGAGTGTGAGTACTCTAAAAGCAATTGTCTGTCCCCAGGCAGACGGACACAAACACACACACACACACACACATACACACACACACTTGGCAAGTCTGGGATTACAACACTGGTGTAACTACTCTATCACACTACAGCAATACCCAGTTACAGAATGCACAACAGAGACTACTAGTCTTCGATGTTCCCAGAGGTGTATTTCTAGGTGAGTGACATCAGCAGCATTGCCAAAGGTGAGTATATGATTTGTTTGGACTGTGGGTAGCCTATAAACCATTTCTCTCTACACAGTCTGAGACAGACAGACGCGCACACATTCATACACACAATTGGCAAGTCAGGGGTTAGAACTACTACCTAACTAGTATAACACTACAGCAGTATGCAGTTATGGGATGCACCATGGAGATTACTGATCTACAGCTCTCGCAAAGATGTATTTCACAATGGATGAGCTCAGCAGGCTTGTCATAATACTGCTATGGGGATGGCAGTGTGTGCATGGGCCATAACCCAGTCATGTAGGAGTTGACATGCCACATGCGGGAGCACATGGGGCCATATGACACAGGTACGTGTATACAGCTACTAGATGACTACTTCCCTGTACAGTCATGTTGCACAGCTGGCACGTGCACCTCATAGTCCGACATGCTGACAGATACAGGTGGCTAGTATCTGCAGTGAATAACATCTGCACCTCATGTGTTTGGTGCCCTTTGGCTGTGTGCTGGATGGGACAGGCATGGATGGCTCTTGTCATGGTCACCCTCTTCCACACATCTATGTCCATCTACCTTAGATGTATTATAGTGTGTTGTCCTTGCATATATGCCTGTATTCCTATCCACTGGGTGTGCAAGGCAGGCATGGTGCATACTGACATGTCTGCACTAAGAACTGTGACTGCCAGATATGTCCGGACCACTGGTGTTTGCAGACATGGCCTTTATGTGTTTAAGTGTGTGAGCATGCCCAGCATGACCATTCAGTATGTTGTCGACTGACATTGCCTTCATACCTTCAAGTGTGTGAGCATGCCCTGTATGGCCATCTGTATCGCATGTGTTACATGTCAAGGTAGTCTGAACTGTGGTGCTGACCTTTGTGTTGTACACTGACAGGTAGCATGCTGTGTCTGCAGGGTATCCATCGGTCATGTGGCATTGACTGTTGCTACATTTCTGCATAGTGGGGGTTGTCACCTGACTGTATCTATATTCCTATACAGGAGTGAGGGGGACACCTAACTGTATCTACATTCCTACACAGGAGTGGGGGGGGGCACACCTGACTGTTGATACAAGTGTACATTGGATGTGGGGCACACCTGACACTTGTAAACATTTGCTGGTACTGTACTGGTATGTCAGGCACTCCATTTCAGTGTGTAGTCTTACCCAGTGTGATGACTAGAGGCATACCAGTGTATTACAGATCTTAGCTTTAATTACCAACATATTATTTTCTGACTTCCTATGCTTCACAACCTACATCCAACTGCCTGGCCTGCTGTAGGCTGTCCATGTGGGTCTATGGAAGGGTTACCTATAGGGCACATTCAGAGGCCATGGTACAGCATTAGTTTGTGTCAGTCTACACCTGTCCAGCTGGTTGAGACTTGTGTGGGTCTTATTGATGCACATGATGCTCAGCCCATTACCTGCAGTGGGTTTTGTCACCCTGTGTAGTACTGGCTACTATGGTGACTCCAGTATGTGTTACAGATGTCATGGTACCACTATGGGTGTCTACTGTCTTAACATTCGGCCACCCAATTCCCTTGCATGTTCACATCCATACCATAGCTACAGGTACCAACACATTCTACTACATTTGGCAATTGGTAGGTTGATTGACTTACCTTGAGGGTGTGCCAGACTTGAGGATGGTGCTGAAGGGCTGCCTATGTCGGATGCACATAGTACACTCCCTATACAAGACTGAGCACAGATAGTTTCATGTTTGGCATTCTTTTTACTGTCTGTGCAAGTCAGAGAGGGTGACATTCTCTGGGTCCCTACTGTGTCAGTGCATATGCTATGCATTGCCTCTTTGCCATTGCCAGGTCATACTGGGCATGCCTCCTTCCGCCTACAGAGTCAGGCTCAGGTTGTTCCTCCTCTGAGTCACTCTGTGCCTGGACAGGTCTTGGCATTGATGGGGGGCTGTGTGGCCCTGCCCCATGCTGTTCCTGCTGCAGCTGTTTCCACAGGATCATATTGTGTAGCATAGCACATACCATAACAATTTGGGTGCATGTAGCTGGTGAATACTACAAGGCTCCACCGGATGTGTCCAGACACCGGAACCGTGACCTGAGCATCCCAAACACATGGTCTATTATATGTCTGGCCTGTGCATATGCCTCATTATGGCGTTGCTGTTCAGGTGTATGCGCATTTCTGATGGGTGTCATCAACCATGGCTCCTGTGGGTACCCAGCATCCCCCACTAGGTGACCATAGGGGATGTCCATATTGGCAAAGCTGTGGTATAGCTGCATCAGATGCCATATTTCTGAATTGTCAGGGTTCCAGGGCAGCCAGCACACACATTCATTATAATGCCTTGGGAAGACCTTTGAGTTGATGGAGGGGATGCATCTGTGGTTGATGTAGGCCCTACCCTGCTCACCGGGTGGTGCTTTGATGCATAAGTGCGTGCAGGCTATAGCACCCACTACCCCAGGGTAGTCTGCTATTTGGTGGAAGAGACACATATTGCTGGTCAACACCTCATGTGTGTTGTGGAAGTATATGTGCTCACTGGCATGTGCTGACATGGCATCCAGGAACTCATGGAATACTCAGGATGCTGATGCCTGTGAGATCCTCATGATATCCCCAGTTGTGCTTTGGAAGGTACCTGTGGCTAGTATACCTAGGCCTACACATATCTTGGTATCCACTGGGATGGGTTTCCCTCGGCCTGTTTGATGACTCAGGTGTGGCCGGCACAGCTCAATGATCTTCTGTAGGAGGTCTCTGTCCACCCCATAGCGCTCCACTATCTCCAGCTCATGTAGCCCCTGGTAGGTTACCCTGAGTCTGTACACTCTTCTCTGTCTCCTCACTGAGGGTTGTTCAGCCGCATTCACATCTTCACCACCCTCAGCCTCTTGCACATGTTGGTCTATGTTGCCTGCTGCAACCTTTCTCATTTCATAGGTTTGTTTGTTAAAACTTCCCCGCATGTATCCACCGGTGGTGTAGTGTGGAAAAACCAGACGGGAAGGTGTTTGCTTAATTTATAGTAGTGTTCTGGGCTGGGCTGGGCTGGTCTGCTGCCCCTGTAATCGGCTGATTCTGAAACATATCACCCGTTAGCTCAGCTAGTTCACCTTGATTACTCTCCTACTGCTGTTGTCCCTTTCATTTGCACTAGGCAGGTATAGACACACCCCTAGCTTAGCCGTGCTAAGCTAGGAGCAATCCCGAGCCACATGGCTCCAATCCACATACAGTATGCCTGACACTCCCCCCCTATGATGTCACCCATATCAGAGTCCTGCACCTGGCTATCTATACACATACACTCTTGGGACCTGCCTCACACCCTGGGGATAACCAGGATTCACTATCATTTACCTCATTTGCATAGGATTGCCTGCTAATGCATAGTTGCATGACCCAAACTGAGCCTCCTCAAAACTAACTGCTTACCGTCGCACAAACCTGCACACAACTGCTTAAAAGTGCCTTACTCACATGCTATTCAATGGCTCTTGTTCTGCCCAGCAATAAAACAACTAGCCTCTGCAAGGTTCGAAATCAGGACCCTGCACACCACAGATGGTGTGCTTTACCACTAAGCCATGGCAGATATACATACATCGGATGTTATCACATACATATCATCCAGCACAGGCGTTCAACAGTATAAGACATGTATTCCATCATGTAGATGCATTAGTGTTAATGTCTATATATATATATATATATATATATATCTATATATAGATATATATATATATATATATATATATATATATATACACATATATATGCACACATACATATATATAGTATATATATCTCAAGAACAAACCTCGTGACAACAAAGCATTAGACAATAATGAAAAGGAAACCACCAGTGACTCCTGTATATGTACTGGTGTTAATCCCAAGGCAAGTGTGTTTCTGTGCGACACATGGGTTCAGACTGTATTCAGGGTAATATTAGGGTTGCTGACATTACTCACCAGACCTATTTCCAAATGTATGGGTATGTCTTGCCAACCCAGTCTCTTGGCTGATTGTGACATTTATGGCCACTATATAGGGAAACAACAAAACACGCTCCTCAACCCATCCAGTGGCTAGCCACTTACAGCCACCAACACATCGGATATGACTGACAAACACACACACCTGCTATGCCTTGGAATAGAACACCTACCTGACTATTTGATCACACTACAGCATTACGCAGATAAAGAACACACTATCGAGATTACTGGGTCACATCAATCCCAGAGGAGTATTCCAAGGTGGCTGACATCATCAGCCTTGCCAAAGTTGAGTATAGGAATCGTACGGAGTGTGAGTACTCTAAAAAGCATTGTTCTGTCCACCGGCAGACAGACACACAAACACACACCCCAATGATATGATCTGTAGATAGGCAGGTGTTCTAATCTCTATTACAGTACTACTCGGTTACGAGTTGCGCCACAGAGATTACACATTCCAAGGCAGTCATCATGACCTTCTAGGATTGCAGACATCAACAGGGATGCTGACAGTTATGATGTACATAGTTGTGAACCTGTGTGTTTAACGTAGGAGTCCATCCCGAACAGGAGTATGTCCTTCTGTGGAATGGACGACTACTATCACTATACAGGGTTACAATCACCATACTCATACACACAGTAGCACATAACATACACAAGGTGTCAGTGGGCATGCTCACATACTTAGTAGCACAGTGCTGTTTGGAATGCACTATGAGTCCAAATACACAAGGTTATACTGGGCATGCTCATACACTTAGTAGCACAGGGCTGTTTAGGATGCACTCTGATTCTAAACTCGGAAGGCCACAGTGGCCATGCTCATACAGTTAGATGTACAGAACATGTTGTAATGGTCTCCGGTATTAGTAATTGTCATTGTTAGCAGGAATGCTACACTACAGGTATCTGACACTGGTCATCTGCACAACACCTGCTGCTGTCTGACACCTTAGATGTATCAGTCTATAACAAGCACAATACTATCACTCGCAGTGATTTCAAGCTAGGAATGGCAACTGTTTGACCAACACAAAAAGCCAATGTCCTGCTGTAATTATGAGGTTGTCCAGCGTCTGTCAGTCTGGAAGCCTTTGTCACAGATCACATACATCCATGATTCAAGGGAGTGTTGATAATACCTCATTCGCATTTGCCCATATAGTGCCATTCTAAGGCAAATGATAACACCCTGACACCTAGAAGACAACTGCATTGTATGCTTATGGTAACCAGTGCTAGATGTGTTGCTGTCGTAATCACAGCTGCTCACTGTTGAACCTACAATGGGGAATACTGACATCTGTGCAGTGAGGAACACCTGGCTGATGGCTCTGTTGTGCACAATAGCACTACCACCATATAACTCAGAACCAGACATGTGGGCCATAACACTGGTACGGCCCACTCCAGGTGTTGGTGTCCCCACATCCATAACGGCTACTCACATGTAAAGACCAATACTCCAACACATATCATCAAAGATGAGCCAGGTGCAGGTCACAGTGTCAAAAGCTGTATCCCAGGATGTAATCCTCAGACACCACCATCAGACCACCAACACACATCCATACATGTGGTATCTAATGTAATGGAACAACACAAAGTAACCTTTGACTGGTGGACTGTCCACCTAGCCCTACAACAACTGTGCAGAGTACCCATGTACTGACACAGATACATTATGTGTTATGCAATGCAATGATACCACTGTTTGTAACCAGGTCAGCTGTACACATACCAGGGTCCCTCAGATAGTGACAGCATTAACAGATGACTGTTGCTGTGCACCCTTGAGTGTGTACACAGGCTGACATGAAGCTATGATTGTATGAGATGTTTATGTGTGGAGCAAAATGTTTTGACATTTGTGTAGGATATAACCTGGACTGTGGACAGGTCTCATGCAGCCTGTATGTATGGCATTAGAGAGTGCAGCTTGTACCTGCATAGTTATTACAGGGGCTCTGTAGTGTACATGGATATATGAATGTGTACCTGCTGGGCGGGGACAGTGTGTTTATGTTATCCAAGACCCTATCTGGCTGAACAGGTGCTATTTCCGTAGGTGCAGTACCTCTCATGCCATAGTGCTGTGAAGCACAGCAGGTGCTGTTATTGCCATTATGTTTCATGACACAGCTATGGAATCCTCTGTGTTTAGCCTCATAATATGTGGATGAGTAGTTTCACAGTAATGTTGCGTGGCATTATATGGTGTATCTGCATCTTACTAAGGCTGATCATGGATCAGCTTCAACTCATGTGTTGATCCCTGCAAAAGTTACTACCTTCTGTGGTACAGTTTAAGGCAGGGTATCACTGGTTTGCCTTCATGGTTGTGCTTGCTTGAATCCTGTTTCTGTTTCAATGGCACAATCACTGCACATATGTGAGTGCCTAAAGTGCATTTTTGTAGGACCCAGCATTTGCACATGCATTGTACATCTGCATGGGTGCCATGACAGTCACCACTTCACTCTTAAGAAGCATAACATTGGCTTTGAAGACTGATCATGTGTGGCATACTGTTAGCCCTGTTGGTGTGACTATGGTGATGCAGGTCATGTTGATGACATCCAACATGCATTGAGCACATGCGTTGGTACATGATGAGTCTTCCCAGTTCATAATGGGATAGCTGAGTGGCCATGATTATGGTGTCCTGTCTCACAGCTGGTATTCCCCATTACAGCACAATGACAGTTGGGATTTCTGAGGCATGGTAGATGATTTGTCACAAGGTGCAATTTGGATTACACTTTGGCACAAAGGTAGTTGCTCAGCATAATGCATCTTACATTGTGCAAGTGCAACTTGCGTGGAGGTGTACATATCCCTCAGGAAGTTGGACACACCTGTGGCCCATGTGTTCCAATAAAGGATGTTGGCCATGAGGTGAGGTATGTGTTATAACATGGTCATGCAGGGGTGCTCTCCAAAGCATTGAAAAATATCTTAATCACTGCACAGATATGTTCTCCATGTTTCAGATTGCCGTAAGTGAGTTCATATTGTGTACCTGATTTATATCAAGTAGCAAGACCCACAGTTTATTTCTTGGCTGTCCCTGTTGTACCAGTGGACTTTCAATTGAACCTGGCATGATGAGGGCACTATAGGGGATGCATGGGCCGTTGCCAGTATCCAGAGTCTCAGGGGTGACAAAACATCATGGTCTATCAACCATGTTATCCCAGGCAGAGAGATGCTGGATTCTCTTTGCATTACACCAGTAGATGTCACTATTGTGGAATACAATCCTTGCCCCTGTACTGCTGCATCATTCTGGCCACTGGCAGAATGCTACCCAGGCCTTGGGACATAACCATATGGGCTACATGACCTGACAGTTCCTACATGTGTTTCTATGCAGTCCAGGCTACTGCATCACAGGTCCTGCACAATGACATAGCATATGCCAGTGATACATGTATAGTTCTAAAGGTGGTCGGAGTGTATGGGTATGTGGCTAATCATGGCAGACAGGCAGTTGACAGTATGTTTGCCCTCATATAGCTTGGTGAGTAACATAGTGTTAGGGTTTACGTTCACAAATGAGTATTGTTGGCCATGCTTCCGGCCACATGTTCTGAGGTGTGACACAATTATGCGAACTAATTCGTACAGTCTTTGTATTCTGTTGTCTGTCTATTCCAACTTGGGAGGCCTCTTGCTTGGCCTGATACTTAGAGGCCTCTGTGGATGTGTGTGATATCTGGTGGAATGTGTCTCTCCTTACTGTGTTCTGGTAAGGGTATGTGTTGGTTGTGGTGATGAGATGCATGTGTTAACCTACACCTCTTGACTGTCTAGTCCAGTCATGGGTGTAGTATGGACTGCCTCCAAGATCACCCCTGTAGCTGCATCCCAGACAATGTCTGGGGTGTGGTGTTAGGCAGGTTTGGCAGTGTATATGGCATACAGATTGCATTACCCCAGGATGGCCACATACACAAAGCTGACATTAGTAAACACCAGTAGCTGAGTAGTGGACATGCCTGTATGAGCATTCAGTACTACAAGTACCACATACTGTATTTAGTATACTTACTACTTATGAAGATGTTTTAGACAGTGATGCTCACATGTAAATATCTGAGTTATGGATGTGACAACACTAGCTATTGCAGGAACATGGTAGCTACCTTTAGTAGCATTCCCCTTCTGAGGGCCACATCACATCCTGATAGTTGATTACAGATGATGCATGTGTGAACAGGGCTGTATCCTTGTCTGGGTATAAACACATACCCAGCAGAACCATGAGCTCTGTTGGGCACAGACACCCAAGCCCCACACAGAGTCAGATACCAATAGACTCTGCTGCCACTATCGACATGATCAAGATATAATCAGATAGTGTACACCATCACCTATGAAGCTGCTATTACACATGGGCAGCAGTTTCCTACATCTCACACTCCTACTGCAGATGTCACACTGGAGTTAAAGATGATAAGCACCCTGTTTCATTACCAGTACTATCAACATATTTCCAAGCAGCTGTTAGTCTGGCAATGAGAGGTTAGGCTACACAAATCTACATGTTCAACCAGTGTATCTCTACTGTCAATATCCACTCTATGTAGGTGTGCACATGGCAAGGCTCGTAAGACAAACCCACCACCGTACATAGCACATGTAACCAGAAACTGAGGGTATTGCTACTCAACGCCAGAAGTCTAAACCTCACATTGCACACACTCGAAGCACTCCTCAGTATGGAGAACATTGATATCTGTGCAGTAACAGACACCTGGTTTAAGGGTCCAGAAAGCACCCCAGCACCACCAGGCTATAACTCATACCACACCTTTCGGCCACAGAACCCAGACTGGAACACAAAAGGTAGGGGTGTATTCATATTCATCAAGGATACTCACACCTCCAGGTTAGTGGTGCAGCATGATGCATCACTCCCACCAGAGGGAACAAAATATTGAACCTGGTTATCACCAACATGGGCGATCGGTGTTCCACACCCGTCAACCCCTCGCTGGTTAAATCAGACCATAGACTAATCACTCTGGACACTCACATTCCGCCCACAACCCCAACAAGGAAACCACTGTGGAAATCTTTTCCAAAGCAGACTTCACGTTGCTTATTCCCGAGGTGGAATGGTTCACAGCCCCCACGCCAATGGACAATGCTGTCCAAGATGCTGAAACCTATACAAAGGCATTCTATGATCATCTGTAGGAATGCATGGATCGTGCTATCCCAAGTCTAACCTGAACTCACTCCTCCAAGAACAGGAAACTGGTCTGGTGGACCCTTGCCATACACAGGCACTACAATAGTAGGAGGTAACTATTACAGATAAGAGTGAAATCCCTAAAAGGGCAGACATCCCTGTTCAGTATCAGCAAGAAACTACAAATCCCTCATGATATCATTCAAGGCTAGCTTTGAAAGACAATTTCCCAAGGACCCTACAGACAACCACAAAGTATTCTTTAGCTATGTCAAGAAACTAAGTGGGAGCTCTCAGATCTGCTCAGAGTTGGCGCAGACTGGCACAATATACGCTGAGCCGACTGATATTGCCAGCATTTTTGCAGACAAGTTCAGTGCAAACTTCACACCCCTCTCAACCACTAAATGGCTCGTAACCATACCAGAAGAATGTATGACCCCAGCAATCACTGACCAACAGGATAAAATAGCCCTATCCAAAGCCACAAATACAGCCTCAATGGGACCGTACAATGTCCCAGGCTGTGTCTTACATGAGCTCCAAAGGAACTAACCCCTCACCTAAACACACTGTTCAAACACAGACTCTCTACAGGCTACATACCCACAGAGTTGTGCACAGCAACAGTTATCCCACTCCACAAAGGTGGCGCCACAACAGACCCCAAGAACTATTGCCCTGTAAGCCTGACTAGCCTGGTCTGCAAGGCTATGAAGTGCATCATCATGGAACTCATTAAGAGAGACATTGGGAACCTCCAGACACTCAACCCAACCCAGGTCTGCTTGATGAGTGCAGATCATGCCTACTGAACCTGTTTGACGTCTTACAGTCACCTAGACTTTAGGTGTGGGGTGTGGTAGTTCACACATACTACCTGGACCTCGCTAAGGATTATGACACCATTCCCCACTTGGGTTTTGTTAATAAACTCACCAGCCAGTGCATACACCTATACATCACAGGTTGGGTTACAAACAGGCTTACATACAGAACACACATGGTAAGCCTAGCAACCTCCAGGTCCAACTCTTAACCATTCACAACTGGTGTCCCACAGGACTCGGTCCTGGGACCCCTACTGTTTGCCATATACTTCTCAGAGGTACAGGCAAACACAGGTGGACTGCAGCAGACAGTGTTTGGCGATTACTGCAAACTGGGGGCCATAATTGATAGTCCAGCTGTCACAGGCATCCTTCAAGGGGCCTCACATAGACCAACACAGGATGTCACAGTCATGGCCTCCAGCTAAAGGCCACGAACTGCATGGTCATTCCATGTTGGGAAAACTAAACACCCACATATTAACACATGAGTGGCAGCCACTTTAATACAAATGAGGTAATGGGTATGTGAGGACTACATTAGATAGTGATCTCTCCTTTGACAATAACAACTCCAAAGTACTTAGGCCATCCATCTATGTAGGCCATTTGATTACTTAAGGGTTCGCATCTAGACAAACTGAGGTTATTATGCCCCTTTACTCATCACTCATCAATCCCATCATCGAGTATGATAAACCATTTGGTATGTACCTCAGAAGACACATCCGACAGCTGGAGGGTCCACGAACATACCTCACCAAGAGCATTACTGGCCTCAGACATGTGCCCTATGCTGCCAGACTGCATGAACTCTTGCATTTCTCAGTGGCATCTCGTTTACTCAGAGATGATCTTTGCTGCCCAACAAAGACATGTCCAAGTCAGGCTTAATGGATATGCTCCACCTATGGGAATCCATGCCACAGAGAGCCACACACTGTAATGAGCTAAACCTTGCCACAACCATAACTGGAAGATGCTGGAGTGACAGATTCTTGTCACAGGTACTCCCCATGCTTTGGAACTACATCCCTGATTACATTATATGGAGCCCCTCACTAATACTCCAGGGACACCTTGCAGACTGGATGGGGAACAGTGGGTACACCCCAGGGATCCTGCAATTGGCTCTGCTCCACAGAGGAACAGCTAGTTAATCAATAGGGTGGTGACAGCTGGCACATTTCAGCTAGGCGTATGAATGGCCTCGGGCAGTTAGCCACATACCTACCTATGTACCTATGAACCTATACATACAGTATCAGCACATGCTGATAGCTTAATTTACTGTTCAGGTGTTGACTTACCTTGTGCCAATAGCGGTTGTGTGTGCAATAGTTGAGGGCTGCCTCTGTAGGTTGCACACAGTAGACCACCTATACATGACAATTTATAGGTGGTCTTGTGTGTGTGTGTCATCCATGTTTACTGTGTGTGCATGTGGAGAAGGGTGTCAGTCCATAGGTGCCTACACTGTCAGTGTGTGTGCTATATGTTCCCTCTTTGCCAAGGCATGGGCATACTGGGCATGCCTCCGTCTTCCTACTGGGGCTGGCTCAGGGTGTTTGAGGACTGAGTACCTCTGTGCCTGTGGGGCCCTTGGCAATGGTGGTGGGCTGTGAGGGCCTTCACCATTCTGTCCTTGCTGCAGCTGTTTCCGCAAGATCATATTGTGTAGCATGGCACATACTATGAAGATGTGGGCACACGTGCCTGGAGTGTACTGCAAGGCTCCACCAGATATATCCAAGCAACAAAACCATGATTTCAGCATCCCAAACACACGTTCTATGATGATTCTAGTTTCTGTGCGTGCCTCATTATGGCATTTATGCATGGGTGTGTGTGCATTTTTGATGGGAGTCATCATCCACGGTTCCAGTGCATAGCCAGCATCCCCCCACCAGGTGGCCATATGGGATGTCCCCCCTGGCAAATACCTGATACAGCTGTGAGGCATGCCAGATGTGGGAGTCGTGATAGCTTCCAGGGATGCCAGCACACACATCCAAGATAATGCCCTGGGCATTGCATACGACCTGGCAGTTGATGGAGGGGTATCCCTTGCGGTTTATGTAGCGCCTACCCTGCTCACTGGGTGGTGACGATGTGTATGTGCAAGCAGTCTATTGCACCCAGTACCGCCGGGTATTCTGCCACACGGTGGAAGAGATGCATATTTCTTGGCCAACTCCTCCTGCATTCGGGGGAGGTATATGTGCTCATTGGCATGTGGTAACATGGCATCCAGGAACTGGAGTACCCTGGATGCTGATGCCTGTGAAACCCCCAGGATATCCCCTGTTGGCCTGTGGAAGGTACCTGTGGCTAGTACTCTCAAGCTTATACATACCTTCGTGTCCACTGGGATGGGTTCCCCTCTGTTATTTCTCGCTCTGAGGCGTGGTCAGCACAGCTCAACAAGTTGCTGTATTGTGTCCCTGTCCACCCTGTAATGCTCTACTATCTCCAGATCATTTAGCCCCTGGTAGGTTAACCTTGGTCTGAACACTCTTCTCCTCCGGTGCCTGCGGTGGTTGTCAGCATCATCCTCCACACCAACTTCAGTCTCCAGCACATGCTGATAAATCAAAGCTATGGCAGCCCCTACCATGTACATTTTAAATGTTCCCTGTCTGTTTATAGCGATGGTGCAGAGTGTTTGGGAATACACAAGTGTGTGTGAGGTGCTTTCACACTTTATACTATTGTGCTTTGGATGCTGCTGATGTCATTGGGTGTGTATGTGCAAATCCAGCTGCAGGGTATCTTAATTATGGGTTTTACAGTGAGTACTATAATTGTGGGGCCTTTGGTGTTAAATTATGCTTGCCTGCCATGATTAATCTGTTGCCCTTTATTTCATTTTTCAACCCAAATCCCCTCCCATTGATAGGCATGCATCCAGCTGCCGGCTTTCTTGTTTTGTACTTTCCATACCCAGGAATTAGTTGTGAAATGTGTTTTGTAGCTGTTCTACTGCAATTTTGCTTTGTTCTGCTGTGACAGTTCTGTTTTCTTTGCAGTACGGCACCTCCCCTTTCCTGTTCTGCAGGTAGCTGCTAGCAGCCTTGTTAGCTGTTGTCAATGGCCCACTGTGGGTTCCTATGTGTTAATTGCTCATTTGTACTCCTATTTCCATGCTGCAGCATTTCCTTATCTTTTTCCCATATCCTTCCCATTTCCACTCTGGTGTGTGCCGCGCACAGCCGTTTACCAGGTTTACAGCGCGTTTTCATCCATGTTCACATGCACATTCGGTTACTTTGTGTGCTCTCAGCTAAGCCAAGCTATGGCTACTTCAACACACCCCTATCCTGCAGCTCTGCTTAGCAACAGGCAAACCGGGTTAGCAATGCTCCAATGTGCTTACAGCAATGGCAACACACCCTTCTCTTGATGTCATTTTTATCTCAAAGGCTCACCTCAGTGTTATAATGCTACACTGTTTTGTGCATCCTTACACCAGCGGGAAATCTGCGATTCAGTATTACTCCTCTCATTTGCATGGCATTGCCTACTAATTCCTAGCTACTGCCCATAACACTGTCACTGTCCCTTAGCAACCCTTGCGCCATAAGTATAGTGTAGCATGCCTACCATTGACTATTATTGGGGAAATCGTGATATGTGTTTCATTGCAGTTTTATTCAATATTTTTGTATATTCCTTGCCGTCTCCTATGCGCACCGATGCCCTGCGCTTTAACTTCGCGTTAGTGTGGGCATAATATTAAATGTTCTTTTTCATATTTTGTGCATGTTGTTTTTTGCCAGTGGCTATATATTTAGCCATTGGCATATATTAACAGTATAATACATGAGTCTGGTCTGCTGTCATGGCTCGATTTTATGTTTGAAAAATGTAAACCGTTTTGTTCGGTTTACATTTCTGCATGCTTACACTATGCCTGCACCACTTCCTGAATCACTATATACCTTCATTTGCATGCTATGCTGCTGCGCATGGGGTAATTAGCATACATGCGCCGGGAGCTGTGCGGGCGTGGAGTATGCAGGTAGTGCACGTGGAAACAGCTCGTACCTGAATCGTTTGGTGGCCATATTTGGTGTTAGATCACCGACGCTACACCTGCACCTGGCGCAAGCTACATGAATCCCGGGGAAAGTAAAGGTCAGGATAGTGCCACAAGTAAGCTAAAATAACTATTTTAGCCTAATTGTCAAGGAGAGTTAGTCGGGTTTGCTATATTGACATAGCCAGTTTAGTGTCAGATGTTGTTAAAGTCCAGTTTTGAATTGACTCAGGAAGTAGATCAAAGTGATTTTGGTTGGGAGAGAGTTCCAGGATCTGCCTACAGTGTTCGTGAAGAGAGAGTCACCGACAGAGTTATTAATTTTGATGGTCTGGACTAGTAATTTATTAGAGCAACGAAGAGTTTGGGGATTGTGATAGGGGGTGATAATATTTTTAAGAGCAGGACTATTATCTGGATTGTAAAAGATCTTATGAGCAGTAATAGTGAGGTTATTCTGGATCAAGCTGGGTAATTCTAGTCACTCAAGCTGGTTTAGGTTGATACAATGATGAGTCCTATAAGGCAGGCCAGTGGCAATTCTGGGGATATGGTTATAGCAGACAGAGAGTTTGTTAAGGACAGATTTGTTTAGACTGGAGATAATCAGAAATGCATACAGAAGAGTTGAAATTAGGATCAAGCTGGGTAAATCTAGTCACTCAAGCTGCTTTAGGTTAATACAATGATGAGTCCTATAAGGCAGGCCAGTGGCAATTCTGGGGATATGGTTATAGCAGACAGAGTTTGTTAAGGACAGATTTGTTTAGATTGGAGATAATCGGGGATGCATACAGAAGAGTTGAAATTAGGTGAGAATGAGCTATGGCAAATCTAGCAGGAGGGGTTAAGAAGGCTTTTATCCTGTAAAGTGAACCTAGTTTTTTATTGATGGTCTTTATGGATTGATTAACATGTAGGTCAAATTTAAGATTATTATCGATTAACATACCTAACGGTTTTGTAAAGGAGTCTGGGGAGATTATTGTGCCATAATTAGATTTAATGGTAAAAGTGAATGCAGTAGACCTGTGCGTTGGTGAGAAAAGCAACAGTTTGTTTTTTTGGGGGATTCAGGATCAGAAGGCAACCAGAAAGCCAGTTTTCAATTGTATTAAAGGGTTTTTGTTTTAAACTTTGCAAGACCAAATACTGTGGTTGGGGAAGGTAGTGAATATTTGGGCTATGTGTAAAAGAAACAACTGGCCCTGCTGTTTACTGTTGTTATTCCAGCTTTGCAAAACTGTCATACTTTTCTGTCTGTACTTTAAGATGAATGTAAAATAATTAGCAAGTTTATGAGTAATTCTTAATGTATGTTATTTCATATATGTTCATATATACTGAATGTTTGTTTAAAAATGCTTCTAATATGTTGAAGCTTTTCTCCCTGGACAAATGTCGAAAAGATTTGTTTTTCCCTGACCAAAACTGGTTGCATAAACCCAGGTAAACAAATGTAAAATGCATAAAACAAAATGAAAGTAATGCAAGTATGCAACCTATCTGCTACTATTATTTCTACTTTAATCCTGACAGAATAAAAAGCAGCTACTTTAATTAAGTAATGGGGTGTTTGTGAATGAAACAAGTTGACAGGCCTTGCAGTTTACTGTTGTAATTGTGGCTTTGCAAGATTTATTTATTTTATTTATTTCAGTTTGATGACTGGGGAAGTCCACTGGGCCAATAAGAACCCGGTTTCAGTGGAGGCCCAGGAAGAAAAGCTCCAAATATACATAAAAGAACATACATTACATAGTATAAACATGCTCATCAGTTTAAGAATACATACATAATTATTCATGCAAACGTAACATGGTACAATTCAGCCTATTAATACATTAAACAGTGCAGTAGTATGGTTAGGCTGAGAATCAAGTACTATACAGAAGGCAATATGCAATCATGAGAGGGTATACAGGTAGAGGACTGGAGACAGGAAATGTACTATATACATAGTTTAGTTTATTTTATTGTGTATTTGGGTCAAGTCAGCTGTCATACAAGCCTGTAACTTCAGTTTATGTGCAACAGAGTAAGTTAATGCAATTGTTACTATTTTCAGTTTAATCCTGGCAGGGTCAAAACAGATACTTTCGGTCAGCAATTGATATGATGGCTGTTTGTGGATGAAATGTTTGACACTATAGCTTTGGTGCAATAATTCTGGCTTTGCAGAACTAATGTGTATTTGGGTGAAACAAGATATAATGCATACTCTGACTATTTGCATGCATCAATTCAATACAGTAATGAAAACATTATTACTGATGCAGGCAAGGCCAAGCCACCTACATTAGGTAGGCAACGGGTATGGTGGAGGTTGTTTGCAAGTAAAATGAGTGATCCTACTGTTTACTGTTATAATTCTGCCTTTGCAAGACTGCTGTGCAATTAGGCATGCTTCCTGGCACTTGCGACTATTTGATAGTGTCTTGGTATTTCTATTTAACTGGTATAACTGGTGTGTGTGTGTGTGTGTGTGTGTGTGTGTGTGTGTGTGTGTGTGTGTGTGTGTGTGTGTATGTGTGTGTGTGCGTGTGTGAGAAAGAGTGAGAGAGAGACTGGGATAAATGGGAAGGTATTTTGTTTTCTGACCTACAAAGATGCACTTATTTATTTACCATTTGTTTACTGGGAAAGTTCAACTTGAAACTAAGTCAATTTTTAGCAGCTGCCCAGGGAGAAATGCTCCAGATGCATGTCTTTATAACATGGGGGGAAACCAGAGCACTAAGAGGAACCCCACACAAATGTAGGGAGAATATGCAGACTCCACACAGAAGGCACTCCAGCCAAGAATTGAACTGGAAAACCTCTTGCTGTGAGGTGACAATGCTATCACTGCACCACTGTGCCATCCACTTTTGGAAAGAAATGCTCACGCTGCTTCATTATGTAAGTAATTACCATCCTGGCATATGGATGTCAATGATCCATTCACTGAGCAGCGTTAGCAGTTTAAGGAAGTGCACAGACAGCAATGTGTTGATGTGGGTGTGGCTTGTTGAGGGCAGCAGTGTGTGAGCTGCGAGTACAAATCTGAAAATACTGCCTATACCGCTGACTCCAGGTCACTCAAAATCTCTTTTGCTGAGGTCACATTGAAAGGAAGAAGGGACTAGTGATACTATGACAGAAACTGGACCTTGTTTGGGGTAGGGAAGACTGTCAGAGTGGGCACTGAGTCTGCAACCAGGAAAAACAGGGACTTCTTGGGGTATAGAAGGTCTGCTGTGAAAGGCAAGTCTTTCAGCAGAGCTTCCATTGAAACAGCCTGAATAAGATCATCATCCAGATAAGGGAAATTTTGAATACCTTGTAGTCAGCAAAAGGAAATGTCAAATAAATGCGCTTTGTGAATACCCTTGGTTGTAGTGAAAATACCAAAGGTAAAGTAGAAAACTGTATGTAAAATAATGAGAGAGAAAATCTTAAGACTTTTTTTGCATGCTGGGTGAATGGCAATATGCAGATAGGAGTCCTTTAAATCCAATGTCATCAAATAAGTCTGAAGAAGTAACACTGGGAATAAGGACTTAAGTGTCCACATCCTGATACCTGGAATTTTGAGAAAGGAGAAGTCCAGTATGGGTCTTCAATTGCCCTCCTTTCCAGGAACCAGAATGCAAACATATTCCCAAATGATTGTTCTCTGAGCAAAAAGAAGAGGGATGATGAGAGGAATCTGGTTAGAAAACCCTTAGGAAAACCTGAGGGATGACAAAGATCAATCCAATGCATTTAGTAGCCTTTTTAGTGATGGAAAGGACTCATTTATGTACTGTTATGGATTCCCATAAAGAAATACAGAAAGCTTTTGGGAGAGAGGAATGGAAGACTGACTAAGGTGGGACAGGAGGAAAATCATAAAGTGTCTAGCTTGCCAGGAAAGAAAAGATTAGATCACTTGGAATCCTGTTGGTACTTATTCTTTAATTTCTTGTTAGGCCTTTACCCTTTAGGGTTGTTGTTTTTCTCAATTTCTGAAAAAAGGGCCAGCTTTTGAAGGGTAGTTCTTTTAAAATTGTAGTACAGGAAACATAAAGCTGTGTGTGAAATCCTGCAATATCTTACCTCTCTTCTGTAGGTTTTTCTAGGGATCTGCAGTAGCAAAACCAAAAAGGTGTTCCTTTATCCAAGAGGGGGGGTTAGGAGCTAAGCTTTGACATCCTCAATCAAGGACTGAAGTCTTAACCAAGAGAAACTTCTAAGTGCAGGGACAAAAGTAGCTAAATATATTTATAAATGATAAATTATAGCATGAAAAGGTAAGGTGGGAAAAGTATTTACTTTTTTGCCATATCTACCATTAGTGTTGCTTTGTCATGTGATAGAACATTGGAAGAGGGAAGCAAATGAGTATTTTTTTTATGGAAAGGGAAATTACAGCATGATGTTTTGTATATACAAATTTATGGAAGTCTTAGACCTTGTAAAATATGTCAGTTTAAGCTCCCTTGACTCAGAACTCTCCTGCATGCACTATGTCAGTCACCTAATTCTTTGAGTTTACTTCCACTTTCTATCCCTTCCACCCCACTTACTGCTCTCTTTCAACTACACTCACTCACACTCTCCTCCTGCATTCCTCATACTGTTACCTCATACCTCCACTAATAGTCATTAACACTACCTATTCCTTCTGCTCTTTTACAGCCCGCATCATCTAAAAACTTCCCTCTACCCAGGAAAATATTTGACCCAGAGTGAAACAGCAACCCGGTGGACCTGCATCCCAAGAGAAAGTGTGTTGTCTACCAAAACGTGCATGTAAGCCTGTTGGTTCTTACAAACTCCTATGTGTGCTATAGCATTAATATAATTGAGACCTGACAGTGTGCACACTCGCAGGGATACCCCCTCTGTCTCCTGTTCTTTCTGTAGTACCCCATCTTCTCCACTAAGTGGCAGCAAAGCTCCACATTATCCTCCTAACCAGCACCTAGGCCTACCTAAGGTACCTTGCTGCTCGCTACTGATTCAGTACCCTTTCTCAAATCTAGCAACCCCCCCCCTCATTAAATAAAAGCAAAGTAGTATAATCTAGGTGTTATTCTCTTAGTTCTTGCCTATCCACTATCTTACATTACAGTATACCAGTCAGCACAGAAATACCAACAGTGTCCTGCCCTTACCTGCACTCACGGATACTTTTTCTTTTTTTTTGGCACTCACCTCTGCTGGGGGTCTGAACCTGCTCTGTTCACCCTAGGGGCTCACTCTTCTCCCTTCCCTGCCCCCTATTCACACCCACCCCTACTACCTCCACATTTAACTATCCCTATCTCCTCCCATTTCCATCCTTCTCCCAATCACACATCATCCTCACCAATCACTCCAAATTACTAACCCCTACCCACCTACACTATGTCCCCTCCCAAATATCTTCTTCTGACTTTCATACTACTACCAATCTTAATAACCTTCTCCTACCTGACACAACTTCCTCACCCCCCCTTATATCACACTAACATACTATACAACCAATTTCCAACACAGATCCCAATCACCTTACTTCTCAATAACTCCTGAACTCTATCCCTATTACACTACCCTTTTCTACAAACCCAAAATCTTTCCAATCATAGCAACACTCACATTTCCCTGCCAATCACACCCAAACAAATCAGCCCAAGATCCCTACAGACAACCTCAATCTACTATCAACCTCTTAATAGAATGATTACATCTTACTTCCCTCTCTCTATCAGGTGATATCCATCCCAACCCAGGCCCCCTCTACTCTCCTTCCAATAATGTCTCCACTCCCTCACACCCCATCTCTCCTAAATCCATTCCCTTCACAACAATTAATGCCCAAAGCTTTCGCAACAAAGTCCCTACTTTACATGCCTGGCTCTGCCATAATCACAGAGATATTGTTGCTATCACAGAAACCTGGATTAAACCACATATAACTGACAGTGAAATATTCCACCAGGCTACTGAATAATCCACAATGATAGACCCATTAAGAAAGGAGGTGGAGTAGCCTTAGTTTACTCCTCTGCCTGCACAGTAACACCATATACCAACCGTATCCCAACTTTCTCTAACTCAGAGTTAACCATAACATCTCTAAAGATTAATAATTACAAAACTATATGAATAGCCACCACCTAAATTCCCCCAGGCCAAAATAACATTCCAATACTTGATGATATCCTCTCCTGGTTCTCTTCCACCTTCAGAAAGAAACCTATATCCCAGGTGACATAAACATTAACTGAACTAACATCAACTCTCAACCTCCTTCTCATGCAATCACTCTCTTTAATTTTACCCAGATAATTAATGCCCCTACTAGACCTAACAAAAATGGAAATTCAGACCCCACCCATGACTGGATATTAGTATCCCACCCCAATCTAATATCATCCTCTGGCACCCTCCCTGACCCTATCAGTGACCACCTACTTGCCTTCGCTGATCAGCAACCATCTGTACTCCTCAAGCAACACCACTATATCCAAACCCGTAACCTTTCTAAGTTCAACCCTCAAATATTTAATGACTGTCTAAGCCTAATCAACTGGAATCCCTTAAAAACCCTGCCCCTCAACAATGCTATCACCTACTTGAATGAAGCCTTTCTAAATCTACTTAACTACCATGCTCCTCTTAGAACCAAATGAGTCAAATCTAAAATATCTCCTTGGTTATCCAAAGAAACTAAACAAACCATGATACTAAAGGATAAAAAGTGGAAGCAGTTCCACATCAACAAACTACCCACTGCCCTAGTAGGATACAAACAGCTCTGAAATTCCATAAAAATACGAATAACTAGAGACCAGAAAACCTACTACACCAAACTCCAATCAGCATAGCCCTCCAACCCTAAACAATTCTGGAATACTATTTCATCTCTCCTCCATCCCAGAAAAAAAGTCAACCCCTGCCCCAACCCAAATCTCTCTGAACTTGATACCTCCACATTATTCAACTCCTTCTTTGTGGACTGCATAGCTAAACTAACCATGTCCTTCCCCAACCTTCCTCCTAGCTCTCTCTCCCCACCTTCTTCACATCCTTCTGATAGTGTACAACATCCAACCTCCTTCAAACTCAACCCTGTTCCCACAAGCATCATAAAAAATCTCCTATCCCAATTAAAATCTTGCTCTTCTGCACCAGACAACTTACCCCCTTTTTTCTCAAACTTGAAGCCAACAGCATAGCCCTACCTATCTCCATTTTAATAAACAGCTCCATCCAAGAATCCCACGTCCTATGTATCTGGAAACATACATTCATCATTCCTTTCCAAAAGGGTGGTTAAAAACTATGACATCACCAACTTTAGGCCAATTGCTATTCTCTCCCCACTCTCAAAAATACTAGAAAAATATATTCATACCCAACTAATGTCACATCTAACCAACGATAACCTCCTCACCTCCACCCAACATTGTTTCCACCCTGGCCATAGTACGACTACAACTCTTCTGTCCTTCCTTGAATCCATTAACCAGGCCTGTGACACTGGCAAACTAGTATCTTCCTTATTCCTAGACCTATCTAAAGCCTTCAACACCATCTCCCATCCTATACTCTTATCACAACCTTCCACTCTCAACCTTTCAACCTCTACAATATCTTGATTCTCTAGTTACCTCTCTGAAAGACTCCAAGCTGTAAAATGGAAATCCTCAATATCCTCCTTCCTACATACCCCCACCGGTGTACCACAAGGATCTGTGCTAGGCCCCCTTATTTTCAACATTTTCATTAACAACATTCATCTCTCCATTCCAAATTCTTCTGTAAATCAGTATGCAGATGACTCCACTATCATCTGTACTGCTGACACCCCCCTCTGACTTACTATTAAAAACTCAGTTAGCCTTTTCAAAGACTGAAATTTGGATGCAGAACAACCACCTTGCACTAAACTCAACCAATACCAAACTAATGGTATTTATTCCCTCCGGAACTTCCACCATTGATAATTCCTCCTTCATTATATTAACCCAAAACAACACCCCCATTGAAATTGTAGCTCACGCAAAGCTCCTTGGTGTCATTATCGATGATCATCTAAAATTCGACATCCATATAAATACCATTATTTAAAAAATCATCAGAAATGAAATTAGCTCTCTTGTATCGATATAACCGCTTCCTTACTCTAGCAACCAGAAAGACTTTAGCCTCCTCCTACCTTCTCCCCTCTCTTACATATGGTGCCCCCCTGCTCACCAATCTCCAACTCAGTTTACAATCCAGGTTAGAATCCTGCTACAATTAAATCAGCAAATTTGCCACCAACTCCAAATATTCATCCTATCACTGCCTCCCTCTTCAATCCCTGCAATGGCTCGAGTTACCAAACTATCTAAACATGCTAAAATTCTCCACAGCTCACAAACTCATCTTCAAACCATCTAGCTGTCCAGCTCTCTCATCCACCTTATCCCCCTATATTCTAAATCGACCACCTCGGTCAGAAAAACAAAACCTATTACAAATTCACAAATCATCTAGGCCCCCTAGCCACTTCCTGCTATCTAACTCTATAGCCAAACTTTGGAACTCCCTCCCCCCCTCCCGTTGAAACACTGCAAATCCCACCAACTTCAAATCACTCCTTCACTCATATCTATCCTCCAGGTGGATTTGCCCCTGCTCTTCACCCACGAGTTCCCACTTTGTAATTCATCATTCACACTTAACACTCTGCTCATCTCTTGCATCCTCTATATTACTAATACATTCTCTGTAAATACTATACTATGTTCACTCTGCTTATAGAACAAATTTTCACTACCACTAGACCTATACTTTATTCTTACATCTAGTTATGCTAAATTCACTAAGTTGTACTGTAACATGTACTATATGTCTGATGTTTTGAACAATGTCCTCTTAGTGATGGATCTAACTTAATATTGATAATATTTTTGACATTTTTTAAATTGTAATTGATTTGTTACTGTAATTGTGGCATGGAGCTTATCTCCCTAGGCCTCCACTGCAAATGGGCATTTCAAAGCCCAGTGGACTACCCCGGTCATCAAACTGAAATAAATAAATATAAATAATAGTTTTTTTGGAGGGCAGGAGGCTGGGATTCAGGTCTAAGAGAAGCAACAGAAAATGTGTCTAATAAAGTTTCCAAGACAGGAAGGTTGGCAGAAGGTTTTGGAACTCCAAGAGTCCATAATATATTTTCTGCATGCCTGATACCCGTTTACTTCACCACTAAAAGTTCTGCATCATTTTAAGACTAGTATTTCTAAAAGTAAGTTCCTGCAATGGAGAGACAGGGGATAACATATCTTCATCTTCAGGTGCATATCTCACAGTGGAAAGAATTTGTGAGGAATAATGTAGTAAGTCTACATCTGATTCAGTCTCTTCATCCTCTGAAGTGGAATATCTCTGTCTGCTAAGAGGACATGAAGTAGAATGTAAAAGAAGCACTAGAGAAAATGTGTGTGTATGGGGGTTTGCTTGTGTATGTTGAAGGGGCTTAAGAAACATTATGGCTTTCAAAAGCCCCTGACAGAAAATTATACCATTCCTTTTGAGGATTCTTAGATTTTTTGAGAGGAAGAGGGATGCTTGTTTTTTTACTTCTTTCAAGCAGGAACATCTGCACAAACATAACATGGTGGTTTCGAGCCTTGCTGTACCTCTGTCAAAGGGCTAGGTACTTCTTCCCTACCAAGAATTTGAGGTATGCACTCAGAGCCCTCTGAAATAAGTCAAGGTTCCCCATTTTCAACAGAAGTGCACATCTCATCTTTCAGTGAGGATGTGTAGGAGAGCTATGCTATATTGGCCTCAGAGAGCTTCATGATAGAGGCAAGAGCCAAGGAACATGGGCAGTCCAAGTACTCTCCAAGAGACAGAGGCCAGATGTCCAGGACCATCAATACAGCTGAAGCTTCATGCTTGGATTTCTAAAGATTTTCCTTTTGGTAAAGGAGGCACATCCTAGCACGATGTATCAGAAGCCATCTTACATTGTATGAGCTCTTTGAGTATCTGTTTCTCAAGGTAAATTTTAAAAGATAATCTGCAACAGTGTGTCTTAGGAATGAATGACTGAAATTGAGTGATTGTGTTTGCCTACCACAATCACATTTTATCCTCTTTGATAGCATGAACAAAAGATTTTAGTCACAAATAGAAGAAAAACGGAATGGTCCCCAGCAAGGCTATTTATCTGTCCAAGGCAAAGGAAATTACATGGATCATATGATTGACAGACCAAAATAGAAGTAACAGTTCAGTGTTTGGGCTGGCAGCAAGAAAACCTGAGGTAATTTGTGCCTATATATCCCTTATGTACCCCCATAACACCTTGAGAGTGTGTTCATACATCAGACTTATGGCACAAAAAGTAAGTGTCAAGGCTTTGGTATACTATCTACGCATACAGCTATTCTTGACAAGATATGCCAACTTTTAATAATACTGCAGCAGTGATCCAAGGAAAGAAATTCATCCTTATATTAGCTCATGTCTTAAAAAAGCATGTGCCTTAAATTTATTGCATGTATAAGATCTGCACATGAATAACTACCTTAGAATGTAAAGATAAATTTTAAATTAAAAAACAATATTCTCTGAATCCTGTAAGATAAGAGTAAATAACATCAAAGCTTAAACGAAATGTTCTTTTTACCATTTTAAATGTATAATGAAAATTAAGGTAAACTAATCATACTTGCATTTTTGCCTGCTTTGCTTGAAGATGTGACCTACTTGAATTACTTTATTTGAATATGTTAATTGTTCTTATTATAAAATAGTAGCTGGCATCATTTTTTTCACCTCCTTGAAATACATACACACATCAATGCTGGCCATTAAGTATAGCTATGTCTGTATAGTGTTTTGGATTTGCCTGCCTTCTTACTGTGAGTTTTCTAATAAGGATATTTATATACAATAAATAAGGATTTGTGGATTACAGTGCACTGCTTTAGGTGAAATATGAAATTGAGAGACAACAAGCAGAGTGGGACTGATTCAGAGACATATATAGTACAATAGTGCAGCCAGCATCATAAGCGAATGACTTTATAATGATAGATGGATGAGTAACATGATGGAAATGAGACCATAGGTGAATGCAAATGGGGTAATAACATGGAGGAATGATTCAGAAAGTTAAAAAGAGTGCACAATGTGCAGGTTTGAGCAGCAAATCTGTACACCATCATTTCTTGGAAAAGAGTCAAGGTGACATCAGTAAAATGCTAGCAGTAGCATTTGTCTTAGACAAACAGCATATTTTGGGTCCTATTCCCTATACTTATGGGTCCAACAAGTGGACTGGAAACAAGTGTACCTGTGCCCTTTCTGTTGTCATAACCCCCCCCCCCCACACACACACACAGTGTCAGCCCTAATGTATGCAGGTTCCCGTGGAACATCACTCACCGATGCACTTCAGACTTCCACCTGAGAGCCTGTTACCTTTAGCACAACAGCAGTAGTTATTTTTTTTTTTTTTTTTGTTTAACACTCAGAACTTCTTAGTCAGACTCTCTGTGTGTTATTGCACAGTCAGCATTGCAGTGGTGCTTTGGCTGTTAGTGTACTAATACTGGGATCAATGCACTGTACTTATGCTAATAAAGAGATTCCTCTTGAATGTTTCTGAATCAAACTATTATGCAGCAAAATGTTACCTTTACATTGTGGTATGAATGGCTGTATTTGCCAGTGCACATGGCTGGTATACTGTCCTACAACCTTCTGCTCATGTATAAATTGGTCCATTACAGCACCATGCCCAAGCTCTGTTAAAAAGTCCTGCAAGCTGCTCATAGAGGATGGGGGACCTAAGCTATTTTCTGAAAGTTTATGTTTTCAGTTTAGTGACTAGTTCTACTTTCCCTTTTTTGAGTATTCAACAAAATATATTTAGAAAAAGAACATAAAAACTAAATTCCTAAACAACTCGATCTGTTGTTGATCTTTAATGTAAGCTAACTCCACCTATTCCAGAAGGAAATGAAACAACAGAGCTGTACATTTATTTTATTGCAGACATTTTCATGTCACTTATTGTTGTATTAGCTATTAAAGCTAAATATTCTTTGTATATTTAAGCTAATAACTGCAGGTTTAGTGCAAGTAATTTGCACACTAGTAGTAGTACAATTCTATAAAGGAGTTTATTTCAGACAAGTTATTGTAAGCTCTTATGTGATAGTTGCAGCCACAATTAATAAGCTATTTACTAGGATGTATTTTGGCAAGGTGTCTGCAAAGTATTTTCTGTTGTGCCTGCTTTTTTCTCCACTGATATCTGGAAACTGAAGCATCAAAATAAATAAATGCATGCATAAATAAAATAACCCTGGGAAAGGAATAAGAAAAAAATGGAACATAATAGAGTGAAGAAATGTGTTCAAATACAGGAAAGGTCAGCAATGCTTCATTGACAAATGAGAACAAATTGAACAAGGTGCATTTTAGCAAACTAAAACTAATACTGAACTCTGATTTGACATATAGGAGTAAAGCCGGTTAACCTTACAGCTGCTCAAAATCCATGTAGTTGAAGCCTTGCGCTTGAGCAGGGTTTTCCTCATCTGGTGCAGCAGCTGCTCAGACTCGAGCATAAGTTCCAGGATGTAGCTGTTGTAGTGGTTAGATACCATCGAGTTCTTGCTGCAGAGCTAGTAAGTGGAAAAGGAAGCTGGTGGGGGGGGGCAGCTTTAGGTTTAGGGAGTTATCAAGAGTTCTTTCAGAATTAGGGTTAGGGAGTGAATCGGAGTTGTTTATAGGGTTTTAGGTCAAGGTTCCGGGAGGGATACTTAGCTTGGTGGCAGTCCACAGGAATCACGGTAATGGGAGTTAGAGCAATTGCAAATATGAGTGAATGGCAGTAGGGATGCGTGTCACTAAACAGAGCTAATGGTATGTGAACATTTATTGTAGACCTGTAAAGTTTTTGCAGTCACTAAACTTGTTTTTTCCTGTTTTAACTTACAGCTTTCACATGACTTTCTGGCCCAAAAATGAGTTTAATCCAGTGAGCAGAAAAACAAAGAAACTTTGTTATACTTAAAATAGGATATGTAAAAGCAAGCAAAGGCAAGATTAGATGTCACTTGGGCTGAAGAGGGTATATGCTTCATTGGAACTGACATATGGGCAAGTCTGCAGTCTTGAGACAGCATACATGCTTGTATCATTGTCAAATCCAAACATAGTGAACTTTCTAAACCATGATGAAATCAAATGTAAGATGGCATCTGTGCTCAGACTATCAGAAGCATTTTAGACAGAGAGGGAGCAGATATCAACTAGTAAGGGCACAAAAGGCAGGCAGTAACTGGAAGTTCTAAAAATAAATACATAAATAAATAATATAATACTTGTACCAAGAAGAAAAGGAAAAAGAAAAAAGACTCAATTAGAGTGGCAAATATGAAGAACTGTTGAAAAAAATACATGTTGACCTTGTGCTTGAATGACTAAGAAGAGGTGAATTTAAACTAAGCAATGAAAGGCTAATAATGACATTTCAATATGGTGGCCTACATGTACAGTGATTTAAAATAAACCTTCAGAAAATTAGGAGACACAGACAGGTATAGGGTCTGCAGTACTGAAGTGGAGACAGTTGTATGTCTTACTGATGGTTGTGATACATTTAACAATAAAGGTCTGGATAAAGAAAGGCATTTAATGGTGTAAAAATGGCCTGTTTTTCTTCTTGTGTGTTGTTTCCAAACTGTTTGCATTTAAGTTACCTTGCAGAAGGGTGATCCAACAAGGGAATAAGTGGTTTTGTTGTTGCATTGCACTTCAGGGTTCCCTTTTGCTGTGTTTTTACATTAGGAGGACTAGATCATCTGTCTTGTATCAGAAGGTGTTTGCTTGACCTTTCAGAGTTGGGAAGCATTCCAGAAGAGCTCAAAGTGTAGTTGTTTTGGCTATAGTGTCAGGTGTTAGATCTGTTGCACACCATGCAGTAGTGGGTGGCAGTGCCCAGTACAGACGCAAACATTTGGACAGTAAAGTTTATCTGTATAATTAGTATTAGAACTGTAACCAATAACTTAGTTATGTGTTGCACAGAGTTAAGCTTAGAGCAGCTAGCCTGCACATCCAACACCATAATTCCATATCTCAGTACTAACTCTAGACACATCCAACACAATAATTCCATACCTCAGTACTATCTAACTCTAGACCCTAACTCTAGACACAGCCAACACAATAATTCCATACCTCAGTACTATCTAACTCTAGACCCTAACTCTAGACACAGCCAACACAATAATTCCATACCTCAGTGCTATCTAACTCTAGACCCTAACTCTAGACACATCCAACACAATAATTCCATACCTCAGTGCTATCTAACTCTAGACACATCCAACACAATAATTCCATACCTCAGTGCTATCTAACTCTAGACCCTAACTCTAGACACATCCAACACAATAATTCCATACCTCAGTGCTATCTAACTCTAGAGACCACCAATCACTGATACTGATTTTATGAACTTTAATTGCACCCTGACTTAGGAATGGGGTCCATTCCTCTCATGTTATTAGAAACCCAAAACACAGAGAGATACAAAACTGAGGAAATAACGGTTGCGGATCTGACTACAGTGTGTTTTTTTTCCTATATACAATCTGCAAATGACCTGACCCCTTAATTTGGAGAGGGTCCGCATTTTACTCATAAGCAATGAGTAGCTTGGATATGTCAGATGTGAAAATAGTAGTTCCATACTGCATCTCGACAGCGATAAGGTAGTTGGAAAGTAGAAACGGACAAGAAAGCAAAAAAACATTTCAGATAACATCAGGAAGAAAGTGCTTCCTTTTGTTATAGAAAGCAACAGAGCTGTCTAAAATAACCCTTACTCAATGGAATTAGGACGACACTCATCTTTATTCATGAAATCTTGCTAAACACAGCTTTGTCCCCAACTCCCACCCCATCAGTAGGTCAGGAACTGTATTATGAAGTGGCCAAGGAAATCTGGAATAATCTTTAGCACACTGTGTTCTATGATCTCTCTCAGTTTTCACTGGCTAATTAAGCTTTAATAGGTTTAGAATAATTTTTTTGGCATACCATCAAGGGCTCTCACTTCTTTAGCCAAAGACCAGGGAAGTGGACAGAAGGATTAGTTTCCCAGAGTTTGAGCAGTACCTTACTCAGTTACTTCTGCAGTCATCATGTGACTAAGTGATAGCCTTTGCTAAATATAGCAGGTATAGAGCAGGATGTCCTACTGGTCAAAGAAGGCTTAGCGGAGAAAGAAGAATTACAAAACAAAGCCTGCTTACATCTCCATGGGGGTGGTAAATAGAGCCATGACTTGAGCAAGTTCCCCATCGATAACTTTCCACTGGACCAAGGACCTGATGGGAGGCATTCACTTCAAGAAGTAGTAAAATTGTTAAATGTGCCATATCATGTATATGAGTGAGTGACATTGCTTCAGTGCAAATATTATACTCCCATGCCTTAGGTGTTCACTGACACAGGTACTGTAATGGATAAATGCATTAAAAATGAATGCATCAGACATCACAAATTCTACCATTCTACATTTTTTTTTCCCAGACAATCTTTACCTAAGCCACATCTTGTTCAGCCAGCCTGTGATGAACATTAGTCAGTAAGAAGGGCAGGAAAGTGAACATAATTCAAATATTTCTAGTCATGGAATTTCTCTTCATTGACCAATTTTTGTATTCAAAATTATCCCTCCCTCCTTTCCTTTTATCCAGGCTCAAAAAATTAAGAGATTGCTATTTTTACCAAGTATCAATTTGTCATTTCCTTCTTTAAAACATATTACTCAGTTATATCTCATCTATCCTTATGTCTGTGCTTATTTTATGGAGTTCTGTCCTTTTTCATGTGCTGCTTGAACAGGTAAAAAAGGGAAGGTTACCTGCTTTTAATAATAATTTGAAGTCATCAAAAAACTGCACCAAAACAACATTTACTGACTTTTTTTGATCCAGGAGAACTATGTAATGACTAGAGGAAATATAAAATAAACATAAAGGAGGAGGTATGAAGCAAAAGAGGAATCATAACAGAAGGAGGCAAGCATTTTGGTTGCAACCACTTTGTTGAAAAAATACAGCAAGCCATTATTAGATTTTCAGGAAAGTGAAAAAGATCAAGTTGCATTTGACATTTTCAAGCCACAGCAGTAGAGCTTTTTAACTCATGAAGCAGGCAGGTAACACATAATTTAACCTTATAAAAATTAATGCGCTTAATGTACTTCGCTAAGAAGAGTCAAATCTCAGTTATGAAATTTCCAAGCCTCCTCATCGGCACACAGCAGTTGCTACTTGTAATTTACATGTATTTTATCAAATTAAAGCATGGTTGTGGTTATTTTATTTCACTCCCAAGTCAGTGGGTATTTAAAGATGTTAGATTTTTGTTAGATATGGGGAAGATCAACAGGATAGGAGCGTTACCACAGTTTAACATAAACACAGATATTAGCTGTTGCAGCAGAATGGTTTTCTAATATGTTACCATGGACTGTAACTCTGCAACCAAAGACAATTCACAGATGTCACCATACTAAACTTTGTACCAGCCAAAGACAATTCACAGATGTCACCATACTAAACTTTGTACCAACCAAAGACAATTCACAGATGTCAGCATACTAAACTTTGTACCAACCAAAGACAATTCACAGATGTCAGCATACTAAACTTTGTACCAACCAAAGACAATTCACAGATGTCAGCATACTAAACTTTGTACCAACCAAAGACAATTCACAGATGTCAGCATACTAAACTTTGTACCAACCAAAGACAATTCACAGATGTCAGCATACTAAACTTTGTACCAACCAAAGACAATTCAGATGTCAGCATACTAAACTTTGTACCAGCCAAAGACATTTCACAGATGTCAGCATACTAAACTTTGTACCAGCCAAAGATATTTCACAGATGTCAGCATACTAAACTTTGTACCAACCAAAGACAATTCAGATGTCAGCATACTAAACTTTGTACCAACCAAAGACAATTCACAGATGTCAGCATACTAAACTTTGTACCAACCAAAGACAATTCAGATGTCAGCATACTAAACTTTGTACCAGCCAAAGACATTTCACAGATGTCAGCATACTAAACTTTGTACCAGCCAAAGACAACTGACAGATCTCACCATACTAAACTTTGTACCAAAGACAATTCATAGATGTCATGTCACCATGCTAAACTTTGTACCAACCAAAGACAATTCGCAGATGCCACCACACTAAACTTTGTAACAACCAAAGACCATTTACAGATGTCACCATACTAAACGTTGTACCAGCCAAAGACAATTCACAGATGCCACCATACTAAACTTTGTACCAGACAAAGACAATTTGCAGATGTCACCATACTAAACTTTGTACCATCCAAAGACAATTCATGGATGTCACCATACTAAACTTTGTACCAACCAACCAACCAAAAATAATGCACAGATATCACCATACTAAACTTTGTACCAAAGACAACTCACAGATGTCACCATACTAAACTTTGTACCAACCAAAGACAATTCACAGATGTCACCATACTAAACTTTGTACTAACTCTTGTACCTTAAGGCCTTAATGAAAGTTAATTTTCCAACCCTGCCAACAGTTTCCCACAGTAGTTAGGAAAAGCCCTTAATACTCAGATCTCAGCAAAACATCTATCATTTAAGAAGAATGTAACACTTACAAGACTCTTACTTTTTAAATCAGCAAATATGAATTTCAACCTTATCTTCTCAATCGTAATTTTAAACTAAACTGTATGAATACACCATTAACTACACCATCCCAGAATTACTTCCCAGACAGTTTGTAAATTAATACTAATGCAATGCAATTTGGAAATCTGTGTCACTCCAGCTTTTCCCCATGTACTCATGGACAGCTTTTTTTGTCCTTCTAAGTTTGAAAATCACAAGAGTGACTCCTACAAGGTCAGCTTTGCACTCATTGGTTAATATATTTACCAATTAGTCATTCTCTTTTCAGTCTCACAACAAGACTTAGAACCAGACTTATTTCAACTGAAACAATTAGTGCTTGCAGACAGAAAGAGACCACCATGACTTTCTTGGATTGATCTTACTGCAGAGGAACTATATAACATTCAGACAGTATTTTCTCATTTACCTTATACAATACTGGGTAACATGCTGAATAAGCGGCATTCACTGACGAACCTCCTGCTGACAGCTCTCCTCTTGATTTCCTTTGCATTTTGTCTTTGACTCCTTGCATAAAAGTACACAGTCTCAAAGGTCTGTCATATGACCTTTTTTTTTCCTTTTGCATGAAAAGGACCATTTAGAAATGTGAGTTACTGTCCTTATTGGCTGACCATAGGAGGCATGCCGTTATGTTTGAATGGTTTACCATTGAATAATAATAATAAAAGTATTTTTACTAAATGACCCCTCCAGTTTAACCTCCTCATGTTTTTTTTTTTCAAACAAAATGGAAGTCTTAAATTTTCATGAACAAACATCTACAGAATGGACATTGTATATGTGTCTGTGTGTGTACACCCACACATGTACACGGGGGTACCTGTGTCTTGATAAGCAAACAACAGCTCTAAGTTACGGTAAATGCTAACATGCTAGACAAGAAGAGCAGTGTACTGGCAAGTTAGCATATGCACAGCGGCAAAGAAATTAGTTTGATTTCTTTCTTCTGTAGTGGCATCTTTTATTTTTTTTTCCCTCAGGTTTAGTTACTGTTCTCAGAAACAGTACATTATTTTTCACACATGATCTTGTGACAGAACCCATATGTGAAAACAAGACATTCCAGAGCCCCTGAGCTGCTGATATGTGAGAATGTGTTTTTACACACCATTGCCACATCTCCTGTTTCAGCCTAGCACAGCTGGAATCTGGACCTCATTTAATACCTGAATGCAGAGTAAATTCCTCACCTCATCAGCCACGCAGTTTCTTTAGTAATTTGCAGTATGCACAACTATTATGCTGTTTCCTTTCTTTCGGGATTTAGCCCTGAAGCTGACAAAATGTGAATAGGAGTCTACGAATGCAAGTTATACTTAAAATAAAATACGCATGCGTTAAAGAACGCATGATATATATATATATATATGGATATATTTACATGGACTGTAGTCTCACAAAAGAAACTACAAAAGTGATTTAAGTATACTAGAGAAGTCTTCTATTCATACTTCATTTCCCACAAGAAGGTAGTCTAACCTCAGAAAAGCACCCAAAATAATTTGGTGCAGCTGGATGTCTTAGCTCCAAAGAAGCTAAGAACTAACTAAATACACTGAGTGAATTATTTCTTTCCCAAGAGAGGTGATTCCTTCAGATCACAGTTGAGGTGTGCCAGTGGCCTGTGGATAATTAAAGAGCTGCAGTCTTCAGTGGCATAATCCCATTATCATCAAAGACTTTCCACTTAGTCTCTTCAAATTAAAAAAAGCACAGAGGAAGAAATGGCTGAAACGTCTGCACAGGAGCAGTGCTAAGGCATCCTTGCAGATATTTAGCTTTTATGCTTTCAATCAAGTTTTTAAAGTGATTGCAGTTTGTGTCATCTGATAAACAGGGCATGTGCAGTTTGTTACACAAAATAAACTGTTTTCATAGACTGCTTTTTTAGGGATATACAAATAGGAAAATATTTTCTCCATTTTTATGTTAGCAAAGTGATACCACTTTAAGCATCTATAGCAACAGACTCATTCACGGTTGCACTGTAAATTCTTTTACATAAAGATGCCTTCTCAGACCCCTCTGTCAAACACACACACACACACACAATGGAGAAAGAAAGGTTACATTTAATATCTCAGTTATTACATTTTCAATGGGAATGGCAATAAATTCTGCACAAGATTAAAGTAAACAACTAAGGGGCTACAATGTATAGATACAAAATTGAGATGTATGAAGTCCTGACACACAATTGTTCTTATCTGTGAAGAAGGGAAAATTAATTTCCAAGTAACAGACTTTTGTGTAGTATTAATTGGAATGACCACCTAGGTCAGTGTTGTCCACACTCCCTGCAAGTTTTCAACAACTGAGTACATTTAGTTTAAGGCTATATATGTACTTAGCAAATAAATGCATACTATACTGCCCTTCTTTTGCTATGTGATGCTTCATAACATTTTTGCTTTTTATATTTCATGTATTTCTGCAGCCTAAACAGGATACATTCAGTGAGATTTTTTCATTCAAAATGTCCGTACTCCATGACGTAAATGTCCTCCGGGGAGCTATATGTATTCTATATTTATTAGTTGGCATGTATTATCTGGCAACACAAAGCAGATCTTATTTTAACTATAATTCAGTTCTAAATAGGGTTCACTACAAGCACTCAAGTCCCAAGCACTCAAAAAAAACTATCTTGAAGCCAGAGACTCAAATGCTTGTAGCGCAGCTAAGCTGCTGGTCTTGCTCAAACTTGAATATGAGTTCAGACAAGTAGCCATTGGGAGGAAGTTGCTTGGACATGAACTCCAATATGAGTTTGGGCAGGCCACTGTGGGGAAGAGCAGGATGAGGACTTTAAGGTTAGGGAGTGGGAAGGCAGTTTTAGGTTTAGGTAGCAATTTGGAAATTTAGGTTTGGTGGGTTGGCATTTTAGGTTTAGGGAGCAGGAAGGGAGTTTTTCATTTAAGGAGTGATTGGTGAAATTTTACGGTTTGGTTGGGGAGTTGGAGGTTTAGGGTATGGAACTGAGGAATTGGGTTGGGAACTGGGTGGGAATTTTAGGTTTAACGCTTAGTTCTGGTAGATCGTTTATAGGGTCAGTATTGGATGGGCTATGTAGAAATGGGAGACTGGACTAGTTGGAGTTAGAGCACTTGATTTTTTGAGTAAGTGCGGCAAGCCCATGTACAGTGAGCTACTAACATGCATGCACTTGCGGCACACCTTTTAAGTGTTATGTTGACAGCTACCATGAATATATGCCTCAGGTATTCTCATGCCTGCATAACTGACTGTGTGTGTGCTGAGTCACAGCTTTACATTGCAACAACTTTGTTTGAGTATTTTATTTTATAAAGCTACTGACTAAAACGTACACAACAGTTTATACTTCAAATGGAACATTTCAGTTTCCTTAGGTATTTTGATGGAAATACAAACACATTTTTAGAAAATGACTACGACTTTAACTGCAAATGTTTCTTATTAATATAAATCTGGGAAAAATTCAAAATCAGTAATGGTAGACTGCATTTTAGTGCAGGAATGAAATAACTGGGTATATTGATATAATATCACAGCAAAGTTCCACAGTGGTACCTAGATCAAGCTAGTACAAAAACAGGTAAGTCATTGTTATGTTAGTCAAATCTCTAATTTTAGGATAACACTTATGTCTCAATTAGGGAAATCTTCTCTGACCAAAGAAGCACTGAATTAGTCCTCATTGATGCTAAGTGCTCAATTTAACAACAAAGCTCGAATAAGACTACAAGCAGAACATGTCAATGTCTTGCACTTATGCTGATCAGTGTTTACATCTCCAATTTGGGTAAATGAAACTATGAGTAAGACACGCATGCTTCAGCAATGTAGGGAAACATGGCAGTATATTATTATTTTATCTTCTTTAGAAATTAGGTGTTCCTCCAGACCCCTGCCGAGACTCTACACTGAATACATTGTCATCTTCTGCAGTAGTTACATAAGAAAGGCATGAAGCAGAAACATTTATCCATTAATTCATTCATTTCATTTGTTGACTGGGATAGTCTATCTGTAGCAAAGCTCATTTTTAGTGGTGGTCCAGTGAAAAATGCAATGAGTTTTGTTTAGATTACAATGCAAGTAACAGCACTCAGTTTTATAAATTAGGTAAGAAAAAAAAAACACAATGAACGTAGTAATATGCACATTAATCAAACAGAGCCATGGCAGCAAAATTTAATGAAGTAGTGAATTAGTAATTATAAAGAACTGGGAGAGGTACATCAGAAGTAAAAATAAATAAATAAATAAAAGATAGAAAGTACGGAAGTAAGAAACAGTAAAACGTATGGTAAATAGAAGTAGGAGTGTGTATAGGGAAGAAAAGTCGAGCAGGAAAATAATTAAGTGATGAAAGACGGGTGAAATAAAATAGGAGGGCTACAATGCGAATGTGTAATGTAATAAGGGGATAGATATGAAGTTTTGCGTAGGATTTAATATGATAATGGAAAGGAAAATGCTGCAAGGGTTTGATGTTAAATATCTGGAACTATAAGTTACAGCCACATACCCCATAAGAGGTTAAACAAGTTCTTCAAGGACAATTTGTAATTTAATTTCATTTATTATTCAGCCTGGGATGGCTTTCCATAGCTTTGCAAACATGGACAAGAGAAAAAAAAATTAACAAATCACACAGCTATATTATTTTAGAGACTGCTGCAAAAGGTATGGACACATGAATTAACCTATTAAACATTTAAAATCAATATATAAATGATAACAGAAAAAAATTGTTTGACTAACAGTTCATGCTGCACACAGTTTTCCCTTCAACTTGTAGGACTAATGGGTAATGGGATGGCAAGCTTTTTACTGAAAGAGATTAGAAATAAACAGGCACTTAATTCTTCTTCTAAAATACCTGTTAAGCAACCAAGTTCTTTCATATTGCACTGTGAAAGTTAATGCATATTTCCCAAAAGAATAGCTACATGGATACCCTTTTTTATGCTAGGAATAAAGTTTCAGGCAGGATAAGGCCTCAATCCTTTGAACACTTTTTCAACTTTATAATATATGAGGCTGCAGGCATACATTTTCAGCATCATTTTTACCATAATTTTTACCAGTCTATGTATAGTTCTAAAAAAAATTATTTATTACTAACAGCTCAGCAAATGTTAACTGAAAGCTTTTTCAGCACAGCTATGCACTTTGTCAGTTTTCAGCATGAAGCCATATTATGTTCATTCCGGACTAACATTTGGTTATATGTAGCCATGTTTGTGTTTTGCACTGTATTTTTACCTTGCCGACAGTTTTTGTCTATTAAAAATGCTGATAAAGTGAGATGTAAATTACTGTGTGTGGTGGTAATATTTTTGTGTAGGATTTGACATCAGAAACACAAATTATATTCACAAACAGAACTTTATGATTTTGTTTGTTAAGTTTATCTTCAGGTAGACTATCCAAAGTATAGATCAATGAAAAAGTAAGCAACTTACTGTATGGATATATGATTGATAGTTAAAGATATAATTGTTGTGGAAAACAGAAATATAAAGTGCAGTGGCAGAACTGGGCCAAATATTAAGCTAGTCAGAATATGGCTACTAGTCAGAATATGGCTACATGAGGTTACATTTGACTGGAGGTTAAATGTGGCAGTACAAAAACATTTGTTTAACTCCATTATCTTGAAAACTTCTTTGCAACTAAAAGTGCTACAACAGGTAATTCAGACTAAGAGCAGCCCACAGCAGGACTCAGAGGAAAATATTTTCCTTGTAGACTGTCATCGCTGCTGGATGAAGTGACAAGACATATCTCGTCTTCAAATTCCTTTTTTTTTAATTCATGCAACAATTGGTTGGATTTAGTGTGGGTTTCCCAGTTATACAGGATTCTGTAACACTCCGTATCAGAGTTGCCCACTGGAATTAAGTGCAAGGGAGAGGCATGGAATGCAAACTGCTAATGCATTAGGCACTCTAATTAGTCAAGAAAAGCGCTGTGTGCGTGCAAACCCACTGTGTCAACTTCCTGAAATCCTCACAATAAGAATCTATATAATTTGATCAATGTTTTCATAGCATATATGCTGTTTCTATTCCAAGCTGCTACCCAACCTTCCTATACTTTGCTGTGAAAAATCACTTTTTTAGAATATCAGCAATAGCTCATGATTCTTCATACTTTTTCCAAGCCTTCTACATTAACAGAGTCCCAGCCTAACTTTACTTCCTCCTAGTATTTATACAAACTATTGTTATGCAGATATTCCTCTCCTTTAATCAGTATCATCACTTCGTCTGCCTTGCTGAAATGGAAAACAGTTTTTCCTAGCATTTTTGTCCACTTAGTAAACATTATTTTCCTTCTCACGCCAAGTTTTGCACTTCTGCGGATTATTCAGTACCTATAATAGTTGCCCTTACCTCAAGCTTTAGAAATGCTAGCAGTAACATTCTCCATATCTCCTTTGCTTCAAGCTTTAGAAATGCTAGCAGTGACATTCTCCATATCTCCTTTGCTTCCTTACAGAGAAATGAATTCCCTTATTTCCTTATAATCACTACCCACAAATGTTACTTCATAAATGTAATTTCCTACCATCCACAGTATTTCTTCTCACCATTTGTTATATTACATTTGCTTGATAGACATAATGAACAAAATTCATCTGTGATGCTGATTAACTGCTATTAATATTCTGCCTCATAACTTCCATCCCCTTACCTTTTCTCAACATATGTTATTTTGAATACTTCTAAAGATTCTCTTTTTATCATCCATTCTGTTTCTAATAATCACAATTTTATTCAGATTTTTTTTATAACAGCCGCCTACATATTGCCAAAGCCAAAACTTCTCAGTACTGAAATAACACAAACAAACATGACACAGTAGAATATGTGTTACTATCAACAACCTACACTGAAGGTCAGTTTCAAAACCACTGAGAATTTTCACCAAAGATGTCTTCAAACAAAATAAAAATGATGACTGTAGCCCGTAAGTTATGTAGAAATATCCTTTCAATACAAGTATTTTTGTGTGTCAGATAGAGTGATTTAACATTGGATGGTGTATAGATGAATTAGAATTTAAAGAGTTACAGTGGCAAATTAAACTATATGTTAGTCATTATCCAGAACTGAATGGAATAATTAACATTTTACCAGTATCAAAAACAAACTGTAATAATAGATGTTAAAACAAAAAATATTTAAATTGCGATTGTACAGATATAAATGTTTTGCCAATAACTGATCATCTGAGTGAGCTAAATGATAAATTTTAAAGGATATATGCATTTATATTACTATTTTATCTTCAGACTGCTGAAATCTTCAGAGGAGGATGAAAGAGGTGGTTGTTGGTTTACTTTGCAAAACAGTTTATATTTATCACAGTGGTTCTTCTCAAGTTCTTCTTCATATAGTAAGGTACACATTTATAGCTTTTTTAACTTGGCATTGAGAGACTGAAGGATTATGTATTATTAGCATTATTATGACCTATCTGGCCACTGCTGTAAAAGGATGAGGAAAAACATCCATTGGAGAAAAGTTTTGATATATGAGAACCTGATGGATGATAGCATGGTGATTAATGATGAAGAATGCGACAAGAATAGTGGACAAAAATTGAAATGCTTTACTAGTTCTTTAACTCACAAGGAAGGAAGTTTGAATAATACTCATAAAGGAACAGAAAATATAGGTAAGACTTTTGATCACAAAAGTGGACAGTGACAAAGTTATATATCTTAGAGATTCCAGTTTTCCCCTATTTGAAATAGAAGAGGAGAATGAAGTGCCATTCAAAATACCTTTGTATTATGCAATGATTTGAAAGCTTACTCAGCCTTAGTGAAAGCCATACCCCTACAATGAGACATTTTGTTTCTTGAACACTTCGTAAAGTATAAAAAAGGGTTATAGGAGATTAAGAGTTACCAAATGACTGAGTATAAATGCCTTTCTGCTATTTTTTTAAGAGAATAGATTGATATAAATGAACAGTTTTGTTGGGTTGACTTACTGGAAACACACAGAGAATGAATTAAGGAAGCTAGAAAAATGGACTAATACAATTTTAAATAAAATCTCTAATTCAGTGGATGAATGGTATTTTATTAAGATTAGTATTATCAAACAGAAAGATAAGAAGGATATTTAGAGGAAGCAAAATAATAATACAATAGCCTGAGACAAGAGGGATTATAAAAATCCCAAGCTTGTTCTCAAACTAAGGAGACTAGGAGATTGTATGACAGCCTACAAACTAATTGGGATGATTGGTAGAGGTGTCACCACCACATACAAATGGTTCTGGAGAAAAGAATGTTTTATGTGTGTTCTTCCTAGATAAGCAACACTGGTAGTATGAGGTCAGAAAGAATGCAACTCTGAAGCAACCTCAGTTATTAGAGGAACCATAAAGAAACAACAGGACCAACTTAAGAGAATTAAAGTGAGCAGCAATTTTTCATTTACTAGAGATAAATGATCAAAGCACAATACAGGTGCAAGTGGTTTATAAAGAACCCACTGGAAGAATAAAATAAAAGGGAAAAAGTCAAAGGAAAGTATGGAGAAGGTAATGCCCAGTAATTTTAAAATCTTTTCGTATACTTGAATTTTATCTTCATTGGAACCGGAGGTACTGCAGAATATATTTTTTTAATTTATTCTATTGAAAAGAATTAACTTAGCTAATACCATTTTAGACTTGAACGAGTTAATAAAAAATTAAATTTGAAGCTGATTTTAGAAAACAAAGGTTGTGATTTTTATAGTACATTCAGAATACCTAGTTTATATAATCATATCTAAAAGCCTGTATTGCAGGCTTTTGAGAACTTGAATGATAGGCATATCATGGAAGTTCTAAGCAATAAAACACACAAAAAAGTTACAGTCTATCTAAATAAGAGAGAAGGCCACTCAGTCTGTCTAATGCTAAATCTATACTTAATATAAAGGCAAACAAGGAAGCATTTATAAAATCTAGAAACTAGATGTTGGAAAAGGTGGATAACAGTAAATATTATAAAATAGTAGCAGCATGAAAAGTTAAAATGTCTAATAGGAATATTGCGGCATGGTTAAAAAGTTGTCAAATAGAATATGACATAACATCAACAGTAAGATATGTCAAACCTGCACATGATCTGCTATATCAAATAGTTAAAAACAAACAAAATCTGTGTTTTTGCAGGGCAGCAAGCCCCCCCCCCTGCACCCCAACACTCCATGCAAATTTTATATCCCAACTCAGAGATCATACTACAGTGGAGAAAATGGAAATTCCCCATTCTTCACTATGCTGCCACTGTAGTACAAACTTCAGCTTTTCAGAAAATCAATCAGAGGGTCCTGACCATATGCAGTTCGGCTTTCAAAAAAAGTAGTACTATTTTAATGTTACATCTCCAAAAATGAAAATTTTAATTGAAATTCCTAAAGTGCAAAAAGATGAAAATGATCTAAGTTTGAAACCTATACTTTCAGGAAAATTATTGAAATTATTCAAGGATTGTGGATAAAGAATTTTTTTCATCTAGTGGATAAAAGGCATTAATAAGATACTTTTAATTTTTTTAGAAAAAAAGCAAGGGCATTAATATGATATAACAGTAGATATAAAGTCATTATATACAGTTACAGCCCATGATGCGGACAAATAAGTTGTCACAATGGTAGAAATCAAGATGTGGGGAGAGTCAGGGGAGAAATGGCTCCGGAGGGTACTCATAGCAGCATGGAGTGAAAGAAGTATCCCAGATGACTGGTGAATAATCATACTAGTGCCAGTGTACAAGATCAAAAGGGAGATGCACGACTGTGATCTGTACAGAGGTATAAAACTCCTATCACACTACGTGAATGTTCTAGAGAGGGTGATATTAAAACAAATACAGAGAGTAGTATAAAGTAAGATAGGAAATGAGCAGCTTGGATTCAGCTCAGGATGCAGCACAACTGATCCAATGTTTGCAGTAAGACAGGTACTTGAGAAGAAGCTAAAAATGAGGAAAGAATCCAACTGGGCACTCCTAGACTTGGAGAAAGCATATTACAAGGTCCCAAGAAAGGTAATTTCAGCAGTTCTGTGATGGTTCAAAGTCCCAGAAACATTGGTAGAATTAGGTCAAGCTTTATACAAGTACCCACTGACTCATTTATAAACACTGTTTGGTCTCACAGAGAGGTTCCCAGCGGGAGTGGGTGTGCATCAGGGTTTAGCTCTGAGCCCACTGCTGTTTATACTGGTGAAAGACTTCATTAGAAAACAGGTCAGAGGGACAGATCAACAAAGCTACTGTATGCAGAAGACTTGGCATTACAGGCAGGCAATTAGCAAAAACTTCAGCAAGGAGTAGAAGATTTGAATGAAAATCTGAAAGCACATTGGATGAAACAGAGTACAGATAAGACAGATGTATTGGCAGGAAATCGAAGAAATCAGGAGGAGCTGAAAATTGAGATAGAAGGGAAAATAGTGTAACAGATTAACAGCTTCATGAATCTGGGTGACATAGAATCAGAGGAGCTGCAGCCAATGCACAAAGTGAAGAACATAATTTTAATTTTTTGTATTAGAGATTGTGATGGAAGGATGTAGGGGAAGGGATTTGAAGAGTAGGACTGAAGCCTGTTAACAAAGATGGAGTTTTTACTTTAAAGCTGACAACCCTCCTGGGATTAATGATGTAGTTTCATAAAAAAACATTGAAACACTAATGCATTTTAGGCTATTTTATAAAAAAGTTTTTATATTTCAGCATATTTCTTACTTACAAGTTTGTTAACTGATTTTTTATTTCTGATTGATGCATGCGATGTATTTAAGTAGTAAGTTGCTATGAATGTGTTGTCTGATGAAGCGGTTGTTAACCATGAAAGTGCTTACCGTTTATTTTTATTAAAGAATTTGCTGTTTTATTTGTGCATTTCTTTACCTTTCTGCCTTGTTTGGGACTGTTCTATATGTTTTTATTTAATTTATTTACTTTTTAGTCACAGTTCCTTGACTTGATTTTGTTACTTTTTAATATAACTGGCACAACAAAGTGTCGGGGTAGTGTATGACAGAATAATGCCAAAGAAGCTGAAAATTAAGGTGTACAAAACAATGGTGCAGCCAGTACTACTGTATGGTACAGAAACCTGGGCAGTAATGACAGAGCAGTTGAGGAGGCTAGAGGTGATGTAGATGAAGTGCCTGAGATTGGTGGTAGGATGTATACTGTGGGACAGATGAAAAAATGAGGCTATAAGAACAGAAGCCAAAGTGGCTCCAATTGCTGAAAAGGTCAAATAGAACAGGCTATAGTGATTCGGCCACATATGTAGGAAAGCAAAAAACAATATGGTGAAGATAATTTTGTGCAGACAGGAAGAAAGCAGGAGGAAACAAGGACATCCAGCAAAGATGGATGGATTGTGAAGGAGAATACCTGTTACAGTCAGGCATGAATGTTGAAAAAGGTAGGAGATTGGTATTGCATAGAGAGACGATGACAAGTGACCCAACATCCTGACCCCATGTAGAAAATGGGAAAAAGGCAGTTGATGATGATAATGATTAATGGTGCAGTTTGGTTTCTTAAGAGAACATGAGAACTGTGTGTTTACAAACAACTATTTCAGTGTTAATAAGCAAAAATAGCAGCTAAAGGGTGCAGTATGCTTATTACAGGGATCAAGTATGGCACCTATTTATTGATGTTATGTTGGGGGGAAGGTGTTCTGACTAACTATGAAGATCATCATGCTATAAAATGGCATAAGAGATTAGCTGTCTTTTTTGTGGGCAAAAAAAAAATTAAATTGATTTATTTAGTTATTGATTGCTTGATATTTGTTTACTGGAAAAGTCAGACTGGATAATTTTATCTGTTTTCAGAGGTGGCCCAGGGACAAAAGCTCCATAAGTAAAAGAACAGAAAATAAATATATATAAGTGACAATTCTATTATTATAATATACCATTAATACATAGATTAATGCAAATGTTAGTATGTATGAGATCATCCCATGAGAATGTAAAGAAATGCATAGCAAATCTGGACCTGTACTCAATGAAAGAGTAAATATTAAATTAGAAGATAATAATATTCTCCTGAAAACACAAATATTACTGGAGTCATGACCCTAATATGTGACATGTCAAGCCAACCTAGCATGTAGCACATAACAACATGCATAGAACAAGTAAAAAGGAAAAAGGAAGATATCAGTTGCCAAGTGAAGAAAAACCCAGATAAGGCTAGTTTCCAGCAAGTCTATGCACACAGACATTGACGGTAATTCTTTTAGTGTTAGGTAGGGATACTTGTATTTAAAGGAGTCAAACCTAATAAGTTGCTCAAGCCAGAGAGAAACTCCCAACCATTAGTCTACAATCACATTCTCCATGTTACATATTCACTTTTAAATGGATGACAAAAATCCACATCCGTAATCTATTACTGTTTTGGCAATAGTAAATTGTCAGGATAAATGGATGCAGAGGTTAATTTTACCATATTAACTCATTAATGTCACTGAGCAGAAAAATGAAAGTGAATAAGGGGACATATTTAAATAGTTAAATTGTTCGGACTTTGGAGAAAATTAAATACTGATGCGCAGTAATGCCCACCAAGAAATCTATTTCATCATATGCATATATCTAGAATAGCTTGGACGCCAGCCTCCAATAATGACTAAGGCAATAAAGCAATCGCTGTTAAAATCCATAGTGATGTTGTTACTACCCAATGACCTCAGCATACATATAAGCTAATGCTACTTACATATTTCTTATTTATCAATATAAAATAAAATAAAATAGTAGACTTTTTGCCATTTATCAACTGCTCCTCAATAGCCTTGCTCAGACTATTTATCTAATATCTAGATATCTTTATCTGGGGGTATAAAAATCAACAACATGCAAAAACGTGCGATTACAAAGCAGTGTACTATAGGAAGAAGAGAAGAACCAATTATGTTCCACTAATATGATAGCACTGCCTATTTCCTTCTGTACCAACATTAGGAACAATAGTTCTTATACAGTGATCAAATTGCCCAGAGAGAGAGAGAGAAGAAAAATATCAAGTAATTGGCCATTGACTACTTTTGGTGGGTAATATTTATAAAAATATTTCTTTTTACTGCCAGTTGTTTACATTACAATGTCACCTTCTGGATCATTGCTTACAACTTTCATATTCCTGCCAAGATCCATTGCTTTGCAAAATAAAACTGGGTGGCCATGCTGGTTTACTCGTTTTTTTCACTCTACTATGCACTTCATTTTCTTTTCACCTTTTTTTTTTTACCCTCGGCATACCAAACCTCCATGTGGTCCCATGACAGTCCACTTCTATCTTAGTTAAAAGACGTGATCACTAAAAATATTCTTATGAAACTTATGGCCAAGGAAACTACCAGGAAGTTCAGCTAGATCAATCATTAAAGAAGATTTTCAGCGCATATCTTATGTAAAAATATGACATCACCTCTCCACTCACCTAGACTGGTTTAGGGGTTGTCAGGGAAATGCTCTGCATGGGGTTATTATCAAAATGTAGACGTGCAGTTAAGTGAATACGGGAATGCCGAATGTGTGTTGGCCAATTCCTGTATCTCCGAACTACAATTCTATGAATGTCCTTTTGCAAAAGCTACTCCACTTGTGCTCATATGAGGTCAACATTATGAATATAGATCACAGTACAGTGCGGATCGGGAAATTTACTCTTTTTCTCACTGTAGTACAATCTTGGATTTGGAATATATAATTTTCAGGGGGTATGGGGAGGTGCAAGGGGGCTTGCCCCCTGCTAAATCATGAATTACAGTGATTTGCAGTACTGAACTGTGCATGTTCATACTGCTGAGAAGCAGGCAGGTAAGGTCAGCAGGTAAACTGTTGGAAATGTTAAATTGTTGACGTGTTTTTGACATGTGTACCTAATTAGTATTCAGGAATTCGGAATTTTGTTCTGTTTTTTGTACAAAATGTATTTTCATGTTCAAGATTTTGATAGTAAACCCCCTGCTTGATATGTTAAGGTGGCCTATTCCAGAAATTAGATACCTTAGATAGGTACCTGTCATGATATCTGTTATTGATGAGGTGGCATTTTAGGTTTAAGTCTCTAGAACGGGTGCTTCCAATACCAGTAATTTTACTTAGGTGAAGGAGTTCAAAGAGCACTGCACTGCTCACTGTAGGGAAGGCATACATCACCCTTTTGGTGCCAGTATGGTTCTGAGGACTGTTGGGTTGGTTTGGGTGTTTAGTAATGTACATGCTGAACAGTCAGAAAATCATCAGAGGATACTCTTGGATCCTATATCCTAGAACTGTGAGAGGGGATCTTTTAATTAAGCCAATCTGCTGCCCTTTGCAACTTTACTAATCAGTTCTGCCCCCACCAGAATTATACAGACCTCATACATGGAATAGATAAGGTATCTCAGGTGGCTATTCTGCTTTCTGCTGTAATTTCTAAGCTTTGACTTTTCTCCACAGCTACAAATAGAAAAATATACTCCCTAATGCTTTGTTTATCAGATCTGCTCACTGTCTGATAGCTAAAACCACACAGCATGTTTCTACCAATCCCTTAGCCTGCAGCTGTCTCTTCATACCATTCTGTCCCTTCTTATTACCACTTCAGCTAACTGCTGTGAAATGTCACTGAAGAACGCATGGGCATATACCCACCCTTCTAACATGATATTTACCTTAATTATCTCCTCCCATGTCTAATGCATTCCAAGCTTAGATAACCATCACCTTCATTGGTTTACTCTTAGAGTCTTTCCCAGCTGAAGTGAAATTTTTATTTATAGAGATTGGGAAGAAGATGGCATGCATCAGCCATAAAAAGGATGTTTATCATCACAGGAAAATTATAGCCTGGAAAGGGAACAACTACCTCTAACACAGGAAGTGGAATATATAATGATGACATATTTCATACCATGGTTCAGGGCATATGACCACCACAAGTCTGCTCCACCAATTCATAATCTAGTTTTCCCAGTTCTTAGTACTAAAATGGGAGATGTTGCATAAAACAACTCTTGCATGCCAGTGTCCACAGCTGTTGGAATGAATATCATCCTGTACTGACCATCAAAGTATACTGTCTGGGACGTGGACAAGATGGGCACAGAGTAGCAGTAGAATTCAACAGCTCCACTGAAGAAATCTTACACTGGAATTTTGTCTTCTAACTAATAATTTGGAACATTTTTCTGTCTAAACCTATAATAATTAACATTATCTACAACAATATCTACAAAAAAATAAATAAAAAGAAGGCAAGTTTTCCAGTCAAAAATATACTTGAAAAATACTTCTCATCTGAAGGACAAATTCAACATGATCTTCACTAAGACCAGCAATCAGGAATCCAGTCTCAAAAGAGAATTTCAAACTCTGATAAACATACAGGATCTAAATACAAAGACTGAGAACATTGACAACAAAATAGACAATTTTAAAGAAAAAAAACAACTAAACAGATAGATCTACTTCACAAAGACTTACGACAACAAAAAATCCAAAGAGCAGGCACAGAAGGAACACTAAATTACATGGATGACAGACTGATAGAAAATGAAAATAATGTAGAGTTTTTACATAAGCAAAACACCATACTACAAAATAAACTTGATGATCTTGAGAACAGATCACATCTAAACAACTTATGCTTTTTTGGGTTTCCTAAGAAATTGAAATAATATGACAAGTTTTATAACTACCAAAGATTCTTGATCTTCCAGAAGCTATGTCATTTAGCATAGAAAGAGCCCACCGGTTACTAACAGCTATTAATACCATCAACAAAAAAACAGCCAAGGTATGTTATAGTCAAATTTCTTTTTCATCTGACAAAGAATTAGTACTTAAATCTGCTTTGTCCAAATCTCCAATAAAATTCAATGACACAATAATACGTCTTGACAATGACTATTTATAAATGGTAATAGCTAAAAGGAAAATATTTTTTATCTCTGATAAAAGAACTGAAAAGAACACAAGTGAAGACTCACCTTCTGTTTCCTGCAAAGCTGAAGATTTTCATCCCAGAAGGACCTAAGGTGTTTGAGAACCTACACTCTTCACTGATTTTGTTAAAAACCATAAGATTCTAGAAAAAAATAGAAGAAATGGAATGGGCAAACACTTCTCTTAAAAGACTGGCCTCTAACTTAACTTGGAAAACTACAGAGAAGCAAAAAAGACTAAAAAAAAAATGAACTAGGCTATAATACACTTCTACATTGTGTTATATTTGTGGATACTTTGTTGTTAAATATGCTTTTTACTGCTGTGTTTTCTCAGCAATGTAAGTTTTTCATATTACTATAAAAATGAAATTTTCATACAGCTACCTATATCCTATTAGTTTAGTTTATATCAATGATTGCAGTTCTATAACTTTCTTTTCTATAACTGAAATGGTTTTGAATAACTGTTTTTTCTTAGATAACTTTATATATTATATTAATATAACAATGCTAACATAACATAATATATCCCCTCAAAATAAACATTTAAGAAATATTATATAAATAGAACACTGATTCTATATTTCCAAAGACATAAGCATAACCCTTTATATAAGTTAAATGGTACTAATAAAATGCAACTTTAGTAGTTATATATTCAAATATATATATATATATATATATATATATATATATATATATATATATACACACACACACATTTTCCTTATTCTTTAATTGGTATTACATGTTCTTATAGAGATTTGTAATTATTTATTTAAATAACCTTCTGCTTTGGTATAACCTGTCTTTAACTAATCCCCAGTTATTACATGTCTTTCATATCCTTTTGACTTAATGCTGCTTATACTTGGATTGAAAAGGGGACAATGTCACTGACTTAGTTTTTTTTTTTTTAATGCTTTATATAAAATAAGAAAATAGCTGGGTAAAGGGAATGATAAGAAATCAGTAATAATTAAAAGAAAATGTTTTAGTTCTTTTATGATCTGATCTGACAAATTGCATTATACCATCAATGTGAATGCCTGCTGTTTGTAATACACTCATGTAGCCTCTGCAGAACCTTGAAAGCTTTTCTCAGACAACCGATTCTCATAAAAAGAGAAAAAAAGCTAATGGAACATTTTTTAGCATTTTTTTCATGCTTATTTTCATCAAGAGACAACTTTGGGGCTGCTAATATCCTTGTACAGATAATTCACAAGCTTCAATAACCTCGAACAGCTCTGAAACAGCTTGAAAATCTTCTAAGAAGCTCCATTCATCATTAGAACCTCACAGAGTGCTCAGATAACATCAGTGCATTCAGACAAACCAAACCAGGAAGCCTAGAGTCTATCATCAGGAAACAGTTTTCTGCATCAAATTACTTTCTATTAATCTACAAAGCAACTCAAAATATCCAAATGGTAGTCGATCAATGAGGATTACAAGATAAAGAAATACTGAATTTTGGCTTTTTGATGCAGTTTCTTAAAAAGGTAAGTTACTTGATCAGATTATTAGGCTAACTGATTGCATTCCTTCTTATGAGTATAGCTTAATTCTGCAGCATCTGATTGAGTATGAGTCAAGCAAGAAATAATATACAGCTTCAATGTTAGACTGTATTACAGATAATCGCTCATTAGTCTTCAGCTTTCATTATATGAATTGATAGCCAGCCCAGCTTGCAGTTTTATAAAACCAATGTCTCACAGTTTGTAAATAATCTCTTAGCCAAAGTAAAATTCTGTTACATTTAATATCACATTTAGAATGTGTCAGAACAGTTTACATTCTAATTATTTATAAGCACTTTCTTGAAGGATATTATATAGTAAGGCTTGCAAAACATTATATACTTTGTAAACATGTCACACCATGGAAATCACAGTTAATATAACATTAACAGACATACAATTATTATGTAGGTTAAACGATGCTATATGACAGATGCTATAAGGCTAAATTATTATTTTATTGCAAGCTTAAATATAGCTATCTTTTGCTGTCAAATGGAAAGTTTACATAATCTTCAGTCATTTTTTTTCTCTCGCACTTACTCATTAAAGGTAACTGTTTCATTGAGATATCTAGTAAAACTTTTAAAGAAACTATTTTATTTTAAAACATATCAAGCTTTACGTGTACAGGACAACAAAAATATTAATAGACAATGGATGTAGACACTTTTGCATGATTATTGAAGTTGATTAACAATGTTGATCCAACACTTTTCTTATGGAAATAACCTGTTAACTTAGATTATATTGTATGTCTTTTTTATAATCTACTTATATTTAATGTAAACAACATATTTTATTTTCAAGAATGAATAGTTTTATCAGATGAGTTATACAAAATCAAGCATACTATGTTACAAGGAGGAATAATTTCTAGTATGTAGTTTAGTTTTAATTACTTAATTTATACAACTAGCGGTCGCTGTGTTCTGTTGCTACTGTCTAAGGGTTTGATCCAAGTGACTGATGTCACTGGGACAAGGAGTTTATAACTCAAGGTGGGGAGCTATGTTATTTTTCTATAAGTTTCAACATACGACTAACTTAATAAGAATGTTTCACTTGACATCCATTATAATAGATCTACATAAGAACTGTAACTACAATAATTGTAATAGGCATATTACCCACTATAAAACATGGACCAAAGTTTATAAATTAAAAAAATGTTCATTCAGGAGAGGGATACACAAAACACATATATGATACAGATAAGATACAAATTATACTAACATTGTTAAAATATAAAATGGCCACCCTTAAAGGCATATCAGTCAACATAAATGGTCTGAATAACCCAATCAAAAGAGAAAGTCTATTTAAATATCTAGCCATACACAAACCCAACATGTTTTTTGCAAGAAAATCATTTATTGAAAGATCATATTACATTTCTTAACACAAACAAACATACAATCATTTCTAGTTTGGAACACTCAAAAAAAGAAAAGGGGTGTAGCAATTCTCTGGAACAAACCACTTCCTTTGCCTAGAATAATTAAATCATATCAAGATGACAAGGGAATTCTTTATCTAGTTACAATTGAAATAAAAAATGTTATACACTAGTTAAGAATTATTGGCTACCTGGCTTAAGAACCAATACTATCAAACAACATTTAAATCAAATAGTTTCTCAGTCTGAAGGAAACATTATCATGGCAGGGGATTTTAATTGTATTTTAGATTAAAAAGATTCTAGTACCATAGGTAAAAGAAAGATATCACCACAGGCTAAACAATTAATAAACTTTATGGACTCAAATCAATTAAAAGCTATTCATGACTATACAGATCAGAGTTCATTACAATACACATTCTTTTTCAACAGATACAAAACATATTCTAGAATAGATAAGATACTACTCTTCACACAAATAAATGATTTAACAAACAGTAAAATCATATCATGCCCAATTTCTGATCAAAATTCAATTATGTTTGAACTTAACATCAATAGTACACCTAATGTACAAATAAAAAGAATCCCTGCATATCTTATACAATTAAAATATTTTCAAATGTTTTTAAAAGAAATACAACATTTTATAAACATGAATTCACCATCTAACATTCTAGACATATACATAAGGGATGCTTTAAAAGCTTATTTATATGGGCAAATAAATTGTATTATAACAAAAGAAAGTCCTGGGATAAAGATTTAAATTCGATACAAGACAAATTACATGAGCTACACCTTAACGATAAAGACAAGCTTACATCTAAAAACATTAGTGAGGAAATAGACAAATTGAATGAGGAATATAGAGCTAATTTCTTGCCTATTCATCAAAGCCCAAACACTTAACTAACCTTAAGAAAAAAAAAACTAAAAGAATAAATAAACATAATCATATTAAAGAGATATACTCCTTGAGGACAAAGGAGGAGGTATACAGTATACAAGATATACTACATGGATTTAAAAATCACTTTTATAGAATTAATCAAAAAACAGAGAACATAGAATCTAAAGATAAGATAAAAGAATTTATTAATAAAAATCTCCATAACAAGCTCAACAAACAACAGACAGAAATCATGGATAAACAAATCTCTCTAGCAGACATACATACTCAAATTAACAAACTTAAACAAAATATAGCTCCAGGAAATAATGGAATTATACCAGAGTTATAGAACATTATGCCTAAAACTGCTATTTCTTTTCTCCATAAAGTTTAAAATACAGCTCAGCATGACATCATAATGCCTCCTTCTTGGAAATACACATTTATAACACCTATATACTAAAACCCAATAAAGACCCTAAACTTTGTTCTTCATATAGGCCCATCTCACTACCGAATGTGGATTATAAAATGTTCATGAATAAATATACTGAAAGACTAAAGAAATTCTTATCACATTTAGTAGATAGAGACCAGATGGGCTTTATGATTAATAGAAGTACATCAAATGAACCCTAGCCTTAATTGATTACTCTCGAAGAAAAATCTAACCTTAATTAGCTTAAACATAAATTCAGTGTTTGACTCAGTAGATTGGGACTAACTATTCATATTACTAGAATGTCTAAATTTCTCTCAAAGTTTTATTGATTTACTAAAACATTTATATAAGGGAGCCCTAGCTTATATTAAAATAGGATCTTACATATAAACTAAAATCCCTATCACAAAAGGAACCAAGCAAGGATGCCCTCTCTCTCCTCTATTATTCACTTTAATAATGGAACCGTGGGCTAATGATATAAGGAAAAATAAAAATATAGAAGGAATAGAGCTCAATGAGGAAATAACTTTGAAAGTCTAACTATTTGCAAATGATGTACTTATTACTACAAATGGAGATGATTCCTCAATAACATCTTTATTTGATTCCATCAATATATTTCAAAGGATGTCTGGATTGTCATTTAATGATAAGACCAAAACTCTTCCTATATATAAACAAAAAAATGGAAGAGCTACTGATAATAAATATAAATCTAATACAGATCAAATTACATAGCTAGGAATCATACCTGCTAAAGACGAAATCAATAACACAATTATAGTAGGTGTTATGAAAACATTCAAACTCTACTACTAAAGTGGAATACAATTTTATTCACAACAGAAGAAAGATTAACAATCATTAAAATGATAATCCTACCTAAGATTTTCTATATTATTCAGTCTATTTTAATACTTCCTATGTACTAACAAGTTAAATACACTGATATTAAATTTTTGGGGTTTCCCAAAAAAACAAGAATAGCCCTTAAACAACATCTCAATAGTTGGAGCAAAGGGGGAATATCTTTTCCAGATCTGAACCTTTATTCATGCTTGTCTATAATTTGAACAATTATACAACTTTTAGATACTTCGGTCTCAGCTAAACGGAAGGTCTACTGGGAAACAATAATGAGATCTCCAACATATAAGCTACAAATAAAAACAATCCAATGTTATGGATACTAAAAGATTACCTTGCTATGCATATAACACCTAAGCTCTCAACCAGCGACATTTATAATATTCTAAAAAATTGTAGAGACTTCATATATAAGCACCTCAGATATAAAGAATGTTTTTTTCTATTTTCCCTATAGCGTTTACACAAGAATCTTTGTTAACATCAGACTTAATGTCCCATTATTGAAACAAAATGAACTTAAATTTCGGTTCCAACTGACTTCAGTCTGTAAAATAAAAAGTGTCGATCAAATAATACAGGAGTTTCAGCTAGGCAAATCATTATGGATAGATATACAAACCCTCAGATTATTTATAGACAATAAAATAAATCTGATTTCACCAGCAACTAAACATGATACTAGTGCACTACTAGACTATATTCAATCAATTCTACAACATAACCAAACTCATTCAGCCAAACTTTATTTTATATTCAGAATCATAAGAGGTGAAACATATAGCTGCACTGAAAGCTACTGGAATTACATCTACACAATTAACAATGAACTTCCCTGTAATCAAGATAAAATAAACATACTAGAATTGGTAGGGAAACCAGCATTGTCACTTAAATGGAAATTATACATCTGGAGATTTGTGTAGATCCTTTTACACCTCTCAACTAATCAATAAAATCAACAGGAAACAGAACTTATGTAACAAATGGAAATCAGACATAAATATAGATTAGGCTCACATGTTCTATAATTGCCCTACTTTAAGAATATTTTGGGGGAGTGTTAATGAACTATTACAGGCATTATTCACAGATAATTTCACCATCAATAGGTCTGTAGTGCTATTTAATACTCCCCTATCTCATAGTGTTAAAAAAGTAAAATATCATTTACTCTGGGCAATACTTGCTGTGGCTAGAAAGAGCATTACAAAAAACTGGATATCTGAATCCCCTCCTACTTCCACTGAATTCAAGAATATGTTAAGTGAAATTTGTCACTTACAACTCAAAACTATCATTTGTAGAACATCTAGAAAGACTCATGCATAGTATATGTGGATAAATTTACAGAATTTGTTGAAAAAAGATTAATATCTCAAAATGAATAACTTGCAGTTTCTTTTTCATCTATATGTGAAATACTATTAGAATGGTTAACATATTACATTTTATGTAAGGATTAATGGATGTCTTTCTAAATACTTCAGTTTATTTTATTATTCTATATAGTTATTTAAGTTTTATGTCATAACATCTGTAATTACAAGCTTTCTGTAAAATCTATGTGATTGTTAATAAATTTGTTTTATCTAAAATAAAAAAAAATGTTTTCAACAAAAATGGATACTGTCTATGGCTGTGTCAATATCTATTTCCTCTGCCTAAGGAAGAAGTCTACTGTCAGCCATTGAATCCCACTTTCCAAGCTGGCTTCTCCACTGACCACTCTTGGTACTCAAAAAGTAAGTCTATAGGAATATTATTCACATCGGTCACTGCTGCAGTCGCTTTAGGTATATGGGTTATCTCCTGCCAATGATATAACAGCCGGCCAGGTCCAAAGAGTCAGGGCACCTTCCATACACCCAAACTGTCAAACAGCTCAATCTGAGCTGACTAAAAGACAAGTTTGGGTGTGAATCCCTTCACTGCTTTTCTGCCACAGAGGAGTATTCTCCTCTGAGGCATGTGAGGATCGACAGACAGGCTGTGCTCTCTGACTTCGGCAGATAAATTCCTTTTGGGGGGAAAAAACATTTCCTTATTATTACTGATGTTTTATTACTTTCCTCTTCAGGAAAGTTATTTTAAAGCTAAGAGTGTTGTATTTTAATGGATTGTCTTGAGACTGTAACATACTTTCAAATGGAGCACTCATTGCTTCTGTCAGTCTGCTAAAAGTAGTGTTTTCTATGGATAAGTTCTGTTTATTTTTTCCACTGGGGGCTGCCATAGTGTTTGAAAGTACTTTTGAATGCATTTTTTCAGTTAAAAAAAAATCTTTTGTGAACTGGTACTTTTACTGGCATTGTTGCTTTTTCCCCCCAAGGCAGAGGAACCATGTTTGTCTTGACCATGAAATACATTGTCAGTCCTTTTTCCAGCCACAAAAAAAACAAAAGTTAAGCAAACATCTAGTGCAAACACAGCAGGCTCACAATTTGGGGACTCTGCTCTGGCCATTTGTTGTACCTCAGACTATTCATCTTTTACCCCAGATCCCTCTGGTGTAGTACCTAATCCAATTATGGACCAAGGGTTAGTCACATCATCTATGGCAGTTGGGGTCCCTTCAGCGAGGAAGGGAGAGGGACTCTTGCTAATCCTGGGAGAGGGAGGAGGGAAGGTTTCCCAGTTGTTTCAGAATGCTGTTCTCAACCCTGGGGAAGCAGTGGCTGCTATTAGTAATATGACTGGCTGCATTTTTCTTGTCAAAAAGAAACAGAAAACCAAGCATACATCTTTTCCTTCTCCTCAGATTTCATTGGATAGGACTAGTTTGCTAACAATGACTCAGGGTTTGATTCAATCTACTGATCCTTCTTACAGACTAGTTTCTTTTAGAAGAAAGAGGGATGCCTCCTTTCATGAAAATATTCAAAATTCTGAATCTGAACAGGAAGATGCATGAACAGATTCAAGGTTTTGTCCTCAGATTTCTTTTTCAGACACAAAAGAGAGTTCACTTTCTGATTCTCCCTGTGGGAGGGGGGGGTTATCTTTCTCGGAGACTACTGCTAGAATGTCCCAGTGTTTTCAGTGTGAGAAAATCAAAGTTTTTCAATCCATCAGAAAATACTATAAGTTGTTATGAAGGTTTTTTTTCCAGAAAAAAGTATGTTTTATCACTATCCCTTTATCCAGTGTGTAAATGATGGTCCTGTGTGTATACAATTACAGGCACTACAGTTCCTACATGGATATGTTCCTTCTCTTTGTGAAGTAACAAGTGGTTTATTCACTCCTGTCATATAACAGAGCTCTCTCTATAAGTTGTTTTTAAAGAAAACAGTGGAGTGTCACTAACAATTCTACCTATCTCCTCAGAGGCTTTCAAAATGTTCCAGTTATTTTAAATAATCTCACAATAGGTATTAATGTCACTAGAAAAAGTCATGGGTACTCTAATATTCCTGTCAGTATTCATAGCAGGTGTTACATTCTTACCCACTACTGGTTCAGAGAAGTAAGGTCTACCCTTTGTTTCTCTGTCTCTTAAAAGTAGAGACATGCAATTATCTATTTCTTTCTTTGAGTAACCTCTGTCTAGATAATCCCTACTGAGGTCACTAAGTGCTTGCATCAGGGAATGTTCTTCATTATGTAGCCTCAAAATAGCAAAATCTGTCCCTTCAAAACATTCCTAGGCACATGCCTAAGATGCATACTATTTTAATGAAGTAGTGTGTGCTTCCTAGTTGGCTTTCTATATAAACTTGTTTTCAAAGAACCCCTTCCTGTTTTCTTTATAGTCACATCTAGGAAATCAATCTGTTCTCTAGAAAATGTAGCTGTAAACTTAAGGAAGGATATAGTGTTACCAAGATATTTGATAAATTCCAGCAGAAGTTCTTCTGAACCATTCCATAAAAGAAATATATCAACCACAAATCTCACATACCATAGTACATAATTGGTGTATCCTTGACAGTGTTCACAAAGTGTTTATCTCCAGTTATAGCTTCTTGCAGGCTACAGGGTATCCACATTTCGATGGCTTGATTATGATTGGAGAATCTTTTGCAAAATGCCAGCCTTGGGTAAGAGATCTTTTCCACTAGCTAGGATTCCAAGACAACATTCAAATGTCTTTCTTGAATCCCTCATACAGGATTGTGTTCCTGGGATGTTAACAAGAAACCTCAATTCAAAAAGCTTTTGTTCCACAGGAAAAAAAAATATCTTTATATAGATCTATTTCTAAGGTTTTTCACTGAGACTTCATTCACTGTGAGTGAATACCTCAGGCTTCTGGGTGTGATAGCATCTATGATTTTCATGATACTCCTGGCAAGACTCCACGTGAGAAAGATACAGTGGTATCTCAAATCTCTTTGGTCCCAGCATCAACACCCTTTATCTTTTCATATCAGAGTTTGGAGTTTGTTTAAAGAGAAATCACCTGATAGAACAGATATCAAGGTCTCACCTTCTCCCTCCAAAGTAGTCAGTCACCACAGAAGTTTGGGACTTCACTTGGGGAGCAGTTTCTGGAGAGATAAAAGTGTAGGGGGAGTGAGACACCCCAAGGGCACATGCAATGACCTAAATACCAAAAGGAAGCTTGTCATAATCACAACACTGAATTCTCTGAACCATCTTTGGTCCACTGGACCTCTTCAAGTGGTTATAAACAATTCCACAGTAGTGTAGTACATTAACAAGCAAGGGGAACCAGACTGCACCCCCTTTGCAGACTAGCCATTTAGCTTACCCTGTAGCTTCACAGTACAGTTTCACTCAACAGGCATCTTATATTCTTGTCAGAGCAAATTTGTGTTTCAGACAAACTGAGCAGGATCAAGGCAGGCCCTCATGAATGGGAACTATGGTTTCAGGAAAAAATACTATTACTACTATGACTAGAACAAAAATGATTGTTAAATCTAACCACATCAAATAATTATAGTCATCTAGTAGTAAAAAGAAGATTACTGAAATAGAAGATATTCTGGATGTTTTCAGGTCTCATTTTGGTAAGATGAATTAATGCAAACTAAAAATGGATACACAAGAATTAAATCATTTATAAAAAATATACTGAAAATAGTGTGTCAGAGAATCAAATTAAAATAACTGGCACTCCTAAATCGAAGTCTGAACTCAAAACTCAAATTAATCAATTAAAACCCAATAAGGCATTTGGAAATAATGGTATAATACCTGAACTATACAAAATCATAACTAAGAATGATTTGAGTATTTTATCAGAGGTATTGTCAATAGTTAAAGGACTTATTAAATATAAATTATGAAATATTCACGGTAATCTATGCTTGTAGAATAAAATAATTTCTTCCAATATCAAACAAAGATCAGTCTGGCTTTATAATGAACAAGACCGCCTATAACAACATCTAGAGAATACCATCAATAACTGATTATACTTCTTTATCTTTCAGCTTTTCCTGGTTAGGGGTCACAACAGGTGATCACCTATCCGCTCATGATTGGCAGTGGAGTTTTATAGTGTCGAGTTGCCAGCCCGGCGCTCAACCTTCCACAGAATGCACACACATGCATGCACTCACACCTAGGGCCAATTTAGTGTGTCCAACCCACCTACAGCATGTCTTTGGGATATGGGAGAAAACCGGAGCATCTGGAGGAAACCCACGTGACCACAGGGAGGATATGCAGACTATGCACAGAAGGCATCCCAGCCAAAGATTGAACCGGAGAACCTCTTGCTGTGAGGTGGCAATGCTAACTGCTGTACCACCGCAGATCAATAATTGATTATACTAATAATTCAAAAAAGAACCGACTTTGATTAGTATTGATAACAATAGTGCATTTGACTCGGTTAATTGGCAGTACTGCAAGAATGTGATTTTTAAGCAATTTCTTACAACTAATCAAACTTCTCCATGAAAACTCCTTTGCATACAATAAGATAGGCTCATATACTTCTCAATAAATCATGATTACTAAAGGCACTAAACAGGGTTGCCCCTTGCCCCCATTGCTTTTTGCTCTAGTTAAGGAACATTTTGAAAATTATATAAGAACAAAAACATGAAAGGCATACTAATAAATAATGATTTAATCCCTAAAGTACAATTATTTGCAGATGACATCCCATTAACTTTGACTGATTGCAGTTTTTTTCTTATTGCAGTATTCCTAGTAATAGAAATATTCCAGAGGAAATCGAGACTCAGTTTTAATGAGAATAAAACTAAAATACTATCTGTTAATTACAATATTAATCAAATAGATAAGAAATTACATAAATACATTGCAAAATATGGTAAAATAACTTACTTAGGGATAATCTTGTCTGATAATAGTAAATATATAATAACCTTTAATTATAATAACTTGAATTCCATAAAACAAACACTTAATAAATGGAATATTTTTTTTCACTATGGAAGAGAGGCTCTCCTTAATTAAAATGACTATCCTTCCTAAAATTCTGTATATAATACAATCTTTATCCCTTCCATTCCAAAAAAATATAAATAAGTATAATTCTTTGTTTCTGAGATTTTTATGTTTTCCTAATAAGCCTAGATTGGCATTAAACCATCACATTAGAGACTGGACATCAGGTGATATTGGTCTTCCAGACTTAGAATTGTTAAGAAAAGTTAGTCCTTTTTTTAACATAAGTGGCAATTGTAATAAAGGATAAATAAGATAGTTTATACATAACCATCCTTTTTAATACCTGCTTAACGGATAAGTTACAGAAAGCTGAATTAATCACTTTTATTAGGCATTTGCAGCAGCATAAAAGTATACTGCCTGTGAAGCAGTTAATTGTGCTCTGGTCTTTGCAAAAGAAGGTTTGAGACAGTATTGTGAAAGCTGAAATCTTTTTTATTTTTGTTACGGCAGAATACTTATAGGCAGCTGGATTTGGGATTAGCTTTTTTTTGTCATTAATTAACAAAAGCTTACACAGTGTATTAAATTTTTCTCTCTTATTTTTCTCCTTTCTTTCCCAAAGGTATGGTAGTTCTTTGTGACCTCGGATCATGGTAAGAAAGGATAGTCTTTGAAGCTGATGATCATTTCAGAGAGCTAACAGCAGAGTGGATCAGCAATTAGCAATGTCAGGAAAGAGGGTGAGAATGTCTACTGAAGAAACTGACCCCAAGGAGAATTAGACTGTGTGTAAGAAGGCAATGCAACACTGGAAGAAGAGGCAGCAGAATCTTCACATACAGAGCAGTTGGCAGTTATGTCTGTGGTAGAGAAATGTTCTGCTACTTCAGAAGATGACAGGGTTATTGTAAATAATATAGAAGAGAGTAGCCCACCAGATAAAGCAGTGGTGAAGTACAGGGAAGGGTTTTAAGATGCATTACCCGAAGATGGCAGGAATAGGCTGTTTGAATATGCAGACTGTATTTCTGGCAGGGCCTAGGGAAGAGGTTTTGGATACAGCAGCCCTACTCTCATTGACCTATCACAAGCTTCCCTTAGAAGGTCAATAAGCTATGGCTGGACAAAGCAATTTTTTATCACCTTTAGGGAACAGCTCAGCAGGTCCTTTAGTGGTGGGCTCAAGGTCTTTTTGCTCAGGTTGTCTATAATAGTGGATCTATGTCAGCTGATCGAGTTTTCAGAAACTCGAAATTCATATGGACAAGACCATATGATAGAGTTTCCGAAACTTGATCATCAAAAAAAAAAAAAAAAAAACACAAAAATCTATTTTGTTCTTTTTACAATTAAGCAGGGGGCAAGCCCCCCAAACCCCTGCAAATTATATATACTAATTCCAAAATCACACTACAGTGAAGAAAAGGGTACATTTCCTAATTATTGCTGTACTGTGATCTCCATTCAAAAGTTTTGAGTTTTCAAAAACTCGATCATATGGACTCACCCTTATGAATTTCAAGTTTCTGAAAACTCAATCAACTGAAAGGGATCCATTATGGCACACAACCATCTCTCAATTAAGGATAAGATATCCCATGAAGATTACTTTGACATTTCTGATTTGGCAGATGCTGAGGAAATTCAGAGCTTGTTAGATGCAGATGATTGTCTAGTCAAACATCAGGCAAATGAATAAATTTCAAGTTGAGAAACTATGATGACTTGATGGTGGGTTTTGTCTTATACATGGATGTGATTGTGCAGAGAGACTCTAAGCAGGAATTTTTGCACTGTCATATTTATTAACTTTTCAAGAAACGCATCACATTAAGGACAGACTGGCAATGCTTTAGTATGACCAGAGATTCTGGAAGTTGTGGGTGGTGAACAAGGCTCTATTGCAGCAATAGCACCAGCAAGATACAAGGTTGCGTGTTATGATGGTGAAATGAACAGGTGCTCAAAGAGAAGTGCATCAGGCCTCATCTGTCAAAAGGAAATGTCTGGTTTATTGCTTTATGGGCCTGCGTCATGACTGCAAAGGTTGTACCTGCTTCACAAACAGCAAATAAATAGCGTGTGCTTGGCTGACTTGTCTTTTTGTTCACATGTGTTCACATTGTTTTTAAGGGCATCCATCAGTTAAATGTTTTTCAATAAGGAAGCAGCTGTCAATTATCTGTATTATTTTTTTCATCCTAGGCAATGGGGAGCGAAGTACAAGGGAGGGCATGGAGCACATTATAGATTTAGGTCAACAGCTTGGGGTGCCACTTGCAGAAGAGAAGATTGAAGGTCTGCTTTGATCTCTGGCATTTTTAGGGCTTGAAACTGATATGAGGTGAGGATACAAGAGATAACAGAGCAGCTTGTCTCCACAATTTTGATCTCTGGGCAGTGGCACCAGGCAGAATGTTTCTTAGAACTTTGGTCAGTTTGTTAAGAGGAGGCCAAAGAAAAGATCACTGGGTAAGAGGTACAGGAAGGTTGAAGGAGGATCTACACTTGTGTTAGATTTTGCTGGCTTAATGTAATTGGGTGCCACTATGGCAAGATGATTGTATATCCACTGAAGCACTTCATATCTTCACAGATACAGTGGGGAGTCACAGCATGGGGGCTAACCAGGAAGGGCAGTGGTCTGCTGCACCTTGATCAGCAGAAATAAACAGGAATGTTACATTCTTAGAACTCATGTTAATCATTTTCAAAGTCAAAGAGTGATATTTCACTCATACAACCAGGATGTAGTGAGAGTGTCAGTTAAGAAGACTTCTAGGTCTGCTTGAGTGCAGTCTGTGTTGAGGCACTTAGTGTGCCATAGTTTATAAATCACCTTATTATTTGTTACTCAGTATGTTCCAGGCAAGAGTAGTCTGAAAATGGATAGTCTTTCTTGTTTATAGATCTTCAGATTCCACAAGTTGGGTCAAGAATTACAGGAAAGTTCCACTACTGCTCCAAAAGAACTATGTCTCGTTGAAGATGTATGATATTTCAGCTGCTAAGGAGTTCCTGGGCAGTTAATTTGTAGTTAGTGTATGGAAGTCCATTACTTTTTGAAGTTTTATGACAACCTGACATGTAGAACAGGTTTGCTCCCCATTCCTTATTGTATATTGTGTGGTTTCTAGTTGCTTTTTAAATGTGGCAGTCAAGATTGATCTCATACAGCTATCATCATGAGCTGGTTGTCTAGGTTTTAAGGCTTGCTAGATTACAGAAAGCACTGGACCACTGATGGGGTACTCAAAGGGTGGGAGACATTTAAAGGGCTAACAAGGAATGTTAGCTGACAGACTGGTGCATCTCTGTTATTCTAGAAGTGCACTCACTGGGTCAGGATTACCACATGCAAGTGGTCCAAGATAGGTTGTTTTCTTGGCTATATGCTGGTGCTTTTAGGGTCAACAAACTCTTGCAGTCATTATGCTGGAAAGATTTAGCTGTGACCCATTATGTGATGTTGGCATGGACTGCCCATTCTAAAACTGATCAATTGGGGTTAGGCCACCAAGTATCATTGGACAGGGCATCAGACCTGCTCATTTACCCAGTGCAGTGGGTACTAACTTTACATCAATTAGTGGTTGGTGCTTCTTCTCAAGATTTGGTGCTCAAGCTACTTCACCCTGCCTTGTGTCTCGGTGACGCAAGTTCTATGTTCTGTAAAACCTTGCTTGTGCAATGTATACCTATCCAGGGAGATACTTCCCATTCATTTTGAAAGGGAATGACCACCAATCTAGCCAAGAAGAATCAGTCAGTGGAAGTTTTAAAATGTACAAGCAGGTGCCCTTTCAGAGCATTTCTATCTTATATTAGTTTATTTTGACTGTACAAATAAATGTGTGTGTTCTGTTTGTGGTGTCAGGTGTGTTTTACTACAAAGGCACTCATTTATCTCAAGAGCAGCTAAGAGGACAATTGTAAGACAGAATAGTTCATTCAAGTTTGGGGCTTGATCCTTCACCTTGGGAAGTAATTTGGAGAGGCTTTCAGGTCCAGACTGGGACCAGTTGTGGTAAGCAGTAGGTATTATTTTTACACAAGTAGATCCCCCACATGCTTTAGTAAATCATTTGGGGGAATGATACTGGCATTGTGCCAAATCATCATTTGTAATGCAGGATATTTAAGGAGTTGGTCACTCATCACTGACAGCTTCCTGACATGAAGGTCATTTTGTCAGCCATTGTCTTGAAGGTTAAGGGATTTAGATCAGTGAAACCAGCAGCAATGGAAAAAACTAGGAGTTTCTTAACTCAAAGAGTTACCAGTGTGACTCATCTGATGTTTTTTTCATTGACAAGCACCAGACCTTGTAGATACATACCTAGTATAGTTTTCCTCTGAGGGATTTACTTATGGTTTGGACTTCCTTATTTTGCATGTCATTTTGCCTGCAGGAAAATGTATGATTTAGAAGGAAAAAGTGTGTATAAAGGGTTTATGGTGGAGGGCAATAGAGGCCTCATACAGGTAGTTATATATTACTAGCCGTGTGTGTGGATTGGTGCACTAATGACAAGTCTGAGTCTGGCAGAGGCATATAATGAGGTAAATGGAAGTATATTTGTGGCCCAAAAGGGACAATCACTGGGTGGCCTCTTCTTTCCTGGGCCTTTTGGTCATAGTATGACAGGTCAATGAGTTGTGCATAAATGTGTGCAGAAGTGCTTATCATGGTAGACATGGTTATACCACTTGTCTTGGGACTAGACAAGCAAGCCATGGTGGGTGGTATGTCCCACTACCTAGCAAAGGATGGCTGTCCACATGCTGAGGATTCAGACATGGAGTAACAATATTATGAATAAGTTATCTGGGATTGTTCTTTAGTTGGGACTGTTTATTGGTTCAGAGTTACGGAATGATATTTCATGCAAATATACTGGTTGTATTCATTCTAGATATGATTTGGGATGTGGGCTAAGGGCATAGACAAAGTTTTCTAATTTAGCCTTTAATAAGAGAATTTGGTAAGTGTGTTTGAATCTAAGCAACTACTATCCTGCTCTCTTACTGTGGTCAGAGAGCTCACCTTTGCAGTGTGACCATTGTTGCATGACATCCATCTGTATAACTTTAACTGTTTGCTCTTGTGCACATTTTGAGGCATGCACACAATGAAGCTATGAAGAAACACTGCACATTTGATTTGACTGTGTGTAAGGTCATGTTAAACAAAGTTATCATCAATTCTTCTTACCACCATTAATAATCTACATCCGTGATATATAATTAAGCAGGTTCAAGTAGAATGCCCCTATCAACAATGACAATGAGTAGCATTCAGGACAAATGAATGAAAAAGAAGGAAGTGTTGACTTATGATGATGAGTCTGAATGTAGACGCTGCAGATCCTAAATATCTGGATTTAAAAAGATAAGCTTCTTATATGTAGCTGATAAATACATATATGGAAGAAGATTAAAAAGAATACATAAAGACTAAACGTCAGCATTTTGTGTAGTAGCCAGTATAAGAAATTGTTTCAAAACAAAATGCACAGCACCTAACATTTCTATTAGCCTTTTATTGCTACCATTCATGTGTTATCACGTAAGTATAACACCAAACCTTTTACTGAGATTGCCTTGTTTCCGTGCATATTTAAAGATATTCTTAGTAAAAGTTCAGCCATATATCTCATATATATGCTATGATTTTCAAGGCTGTTTTTTTGATTTTTACGATTTTCTGGTTGAGAGTTGTGCCACCACTTCACTTTCCATATGAAAGTCAACGTGCTTCATGTGCCTTAATTCTAAATAAATGTGTTTCATTCGAAAAATAGTGCACTACAGCATCAAAATGTGTTTATATCTTATTTTATTCTGTCTGATGCCATATTATTCAAGACTGTAAGTAAAGCAATAGCAGTAGTACTTTTCAAACAAGCAGACTTCATTCCAGTGCACAACTGCTGTTTCTGTGCATTTCATGGCATCCTGATGATGGTCAGAGAGGAAGAATGTGTACTTTAAACTATCTTTAAACCACCAATCCTCTGTTATGAATAGATGAAGACCTACATGTCATGTATTGCAGTGCTAAGAGAATTCAAATGTAAAACATTTTCCTACACACAATATATGATATATGATTTCTGTTTTCAAAATATTCTGATTGATCACTGCAGTTTCTTAAAAATCATTGCATTATCAGAGAAAAGAGAATAAAGGCATGATATTAATGTTTTCAATGTCATAGCAAGGTGCTTAAAACTGAAATTCCAAAATAACTGTTCTATTTGAGTCGATATTTCCATTACATGCAGTTCAAGAATTTAGGATAAAAATATACCAGCCGGGGGGGGGGGGGTAGTAATTTCCAAGATCCATTTATCATAAAGAGAAATGCATATGTATTCCAGTAATAACACTTATGGAGCAACAGAAGGCTATTTAATGTATGTTAGTATTAGCCATTTGATGTAGCAGTAAAATATGTTATGGCAAGCAAAATAAAAAAGCACTGATGATTGAACATAACACTACCTTTTGTATGGTTGGAACTACATAATTCCTAATAATGCATCTCTTAAACAGCAAATGTAAATATTTAGAAAGTATGGTAATTAATAGTGGCAGTCTTATTGATGCAAAACAGACATGGACAAGCTACAAGAAGATAATACTCTGGTGTCCTAATAATAGATGCACTCGACAATAATTATAGAGCAAAGTGAAATTAAATGATTAAATAATCTTCAGAGCTCTCTATACTTGTTGGGTAAGCTGCCAGTGAAGATATATGAAACATATTATATAATTTAAAACATAATAATGACATTCTTTATGTAAACAGAGAAAAAAATAACTGAGAACCTGATTCCATCATAATACACAAATGTACTATATACTATTCCTATTATTATCTTCTAGTAGGAAAGTAAAATGATTTTTATATTTACTGTTTATTTAAGTCAGAATGTGTTCTCCAGAATGTGTACTTATTATATAATTTCTACATAGACCCAAAACAGAAGTGATTATATAAGAAGTGTCAGAAAATACTGGATTGCTTTACTTACAGATACCTTAACTCATCTCCAAACAGTGCTGCATTCTCTAACATGGTGTTATGTGAAAAAAAAGTTTGACTATGAACATTTTCAAATAATGATCCTTTTAGGTAAAGTTTTAAAGCTCACCCATGTTGTGCATTTTTATGTTACGCAAACTAATCAGAAAAATCACTTATTTACTCCAGTTACATAAGCTAAGCAAAATAATCACACTCGCTGATCAGGCACCGTTTCTCCACAGCTTGCTGGATATGTCACAAACATCATTCCAATAATATTTAACTTCTTATAATTTAGAGCAGCAGTTTTATTAATACTTTTGCAATAAAATGTTTTTTTTGTTTCAAATGTCACATCAAAACAAAATGCTTCTAATGCTACAGCAGCAGTACTTAGCAGACTTTACAATGAAAATAATAAGATATTTCTCATGGAATGTACCAAATCAAGTTTAAGGAATGTTTAGTTTTCTAGTTGCAGTAATAAAGACAGAGGAGTTATTTTAATTTTAATGTATATTGCTAACTTTTTCCAAGTTGTGCATTTAGAGGCCTGCCACTAGCACCGAAGTACATATCTGCTGAAGACAGAAAAAAATAGCATCAAATCTTAAACACTTATAAATCAACTTCAGTGACTAGACCAGTACTGACAGAAAGGAGGAAATGTGGGACAACTTGCTGCAAGAACTTGAGCTTATACTTTTATACCATTTACGTTTATACATTATATGAGATTAATGAGACCATGCACACAATTCCATTACGGATTTCTTTTCAAGAAGACAACATATGTAATCCAAGTCTAGGTGACTTTTGCTTGGCTTTCTGAACTTGATCCTGCCAGTACAAAAATATCTGTCTGAATCTATTATAATGTCTTTGTGTTACAAGTCAGATTTTGATATCACAGCTAATGTAAAGTGACAATTTATAGCACAGTCTGAACTGCAAAGCTAATGACTTTAATGTAGGGTTTCTAACTTAAAGAGCATTATTAATGATAATGATGATAATAAAGGGCATAAAACTATATAAAACATCTTATTTGAATTGTTTATTCATATGAAGGTTTGGGAATTAGCATCTCTTAAACTTGACGAACTATATTATATGATGAAGAGTATTAAAGGCTAGAAAAAAAGACCTACAGATATACTTTTAATTAAAACTAAATTAATCCATGAGACCGGCATTATCATTTTTGCACCCCGCACTCCCTTTCTTCCTTCTACCTCTCACTATGACAAGTATCTCCACTTCATCTATTCTGTAGCAATTTTTACATTGAACACTATTATTAATAAAATCAGAATTACTGAACAGTCATATACAAAGCTTAGCCAGACATAGCCATGCCAAGAAACATAGATGGTGAGTTCAGAACTACGAGCAATCCAGTATTTTGATATATGCACCTGGTACACGTAATGTTATCAAGCAGCAAGGTTACTTAAAAGTTTCTGTTGAAACAGGGGACTAATGATGTTTTTAAATGAACTAAAATGGGCATTAAAAATTTGTTCTATATCTAAGTAGGAGATACAGTTCTAGAAACTTTGTAGGTAGAAGTTTTTTTTTCTCCTTAGAGGAAACTGTATTTTACACTATATATACAGACAGCAGAGGTAAGAAACTCATCATCATTATCTTAAATTAGTTTGTTGTTACTGCCTCTGCAAAATTTGTACTAGACCTAAGCACAGCATGCACATTGCTGTGTGCAATGAACAATGCAGCTTTCAGTCATGCATACTTCATTCACTGAGAATGATCTTTTACACCAACGCACATCATAAGATATCTAAAGTTATGATTCGTCAAAACTGTTCATGCTCTTATTGCTTAAAATTAGTTACTAACTATTAAAGCAATTTAATTAAGTAACATACTTTTCAATTTTTTTTCTGTGGAGTGACTCCTCACAACTGCAATATTTTGAAAAGTAACTAAATGAACAGCATGCCACCTTTTCGTTTGTGACAGTTCGGTGCTCTCAGCTGGAAGTGAGGACATCCTGGTGAGTAAGTTTTTATTCTCAGTATGTAGCAAGACCATTTCTGTTGAGTACTATTAAGGTAATGCAAAAAAGAACTAGTAAAGGTATATGGAGCAGATAAGAACTGCATAACACATTTAAAGGTAGTAGGATCAAACAATGTCCCTATGGGCCATGCCTTTCTGCATGTACCACCATTTTACTGTAATAGGTGGTTCCAGTAAAGGTATGTGAGATAGTCATGGACTGCATGCCTATTACAACTGCTGCGTATAACAGATGAATGAATAAACCGTTTTATTCATATACTATAAATGTCATAGAACCATGCACATTGCAATCGATTTAAGCATATTTTCAGTTACAAAATCATAACTATGCTTGGTAAATAAAAGAGCACAAGCATTTCTGTAATATATAATGTTATAAGGTCCGGTTCTCCTTAATCTTATTTATTTTATTTCAGTAAGGCAAGCTACAGCCTGCTGGTGACAACCACATAAATGAATTTTTAAGCATCAAGCACATACAGCAAAGCTGCGAGAAATGCATGAATATGGTCATGTGACCTGACATTCAGTGAATAATGTAGGTTATTTCATTAGACTCTCCAAGTCAGTTCACTATTACAAAGAAGAAAAGTACAAGAGTACCGACGGTAACATTTAATGCCAGTCGGTGAAGTTTTACTGTAAAAGCATATTAATTATGGCAAATGTTATTGCCTTCATAAACAGCATTTAGAAATTTGCTGCCAGGTTTTGTTCTGCTTTTGGGTAATAATGATACCTTAAATGTAGCCATTAAATTGTGTTCTATAGTCAAAACTAACACCCTGCATCATTCTACATGTATAGAATTTTCAATAATCAGTCATAGCATTTTGGCATGAGCTTATATAAATGAACGTTGTATTCCAAGCCTGATGTACATGACTAACCTATGAATACAAACGGGTTAATAACATTTGGGTTTTTATAGCTGCAGTCCATGCTTACCGCAAGCACCTGCTCAATTTTTAGAACAGGTGAGCTAACAATGCCCTGTATATAATAATCTGTACATGTTTCACATTAATAAGGCTATAGTCTGTGCCTATGAACTTATTCTATCTAATAATTTTTGTTTACAAATTTTATTATATGGTTGAGTAGTCATATGTAGAGGTACTCGGCCACATATATTTATATTTTTTACATCCATCAGTCACCTTAGTTTGCTCTGTTGAATGATCATGTTTTTGCTGTTTCTATTCCATTAAAATGTGGAATTGTATAGTTTGCAGATAATATTAGATGTTTACAGTGTATGATTAAGATTTAGCGCTCTGCTCTGCACAGTACATACCATTCTCATTACTGTTAGGCGTTAGGTCATTCACTGTGTATACCATGTCTCATTAATGGTAGGTGTCATGCCCCACTGACTCTATGCCATAAGCCTACTTCCAAAGGACTTGTTCTCAGTGTAAGTGACTTAATCCTGTGTATGCTTACCCTGATTCCAGAAGACTTACTCTCTGTGCAAGTGATCTTCTCCAATGTAAGGCCTACATATAAGACAGACTTACACTGGGGACCAGTTTCCAAAAGATTTGCTCTCAGTGTAAGTGATTTATTCCAGTGTAATCACCGGAGTAAGTTATTTACTCTGACAGCAAGTCTTTTGGAAGAAGGGAGGCATACACTGCAGTATGTCATTTACACTTAGAACAGGTTTTTTGGAATCTGTCCCCATGTCTCATTAATGTTTAATGTCACATCCTACACAGCATATACCCTGTCTCATTAATGTTATGTATTAGGCCTTACTCAATGCATAACATGTCACTGAATCTCATCTACAACTATTTTTCTACACTTGTGTCTATACTTCTAAGGTCCCCACAGAAATTAAATGTCTTGTGCAGTCACATTTCTTTACCATTATCTGGTTGTAGAAATTCCTTTTGAAGTCTCTGTAACTTATATATGTCCATTTGAGAATGAAAGGAAGAACAAGACTGTTTCTTGTGTTGAGTTTATTTTGTTTTATTAATGTTTTCAGTAGCTGTGAGATATGGCTCTATTTTATAGGGAGATGTGAAGAATATATTTTTAGAACAGATGTTTGTTTTCTGTGTTTCGGTTTCCTTATTACTTGTAATTTATAAATGAAGCTGTCGGTGAATATTAACGAGTACTGCTTTGTAAATCATAGTTATATTTTTAATTAGATAAGGTGTATTTGTTTCATTTTTTAAATGATGGTATTTGTCTGACAGCTTTTTTTTTGGCTACAACTTTATACTTTTACACAGCTGTCTGAACTGTAGTCGTACTTTAATTTCTTTTTAAATTAGCAAATATCTCTTGTCATGTAAAGACAGCTCTCTGTGTCTATGTTCTGTGGTGGCAGATGTTTAAGGAATCCATTTTCTATTAACACTGGATGGCTTGAAATGATTGTGGATTGTGAAAAGGTGCACAATTTGTAATGTACCTGCTATTTAAAAATATGATGCTATGTTGGTATCATGTTATAGTGTTCCTTTATTAAGTTGTAAGATTTTTTTGAAATATTTGGCAAGGAAAATGATGAACTTATATTAAAGCAATCACTAGTTTAGATATTTTTAAGAACAGCCTGGACACTTATGGTAACAAGTGTTTCAGTATACTGGCAGGCTTTTACAGGCATTAATTCCCATGCTTGAAATATTGCTATGTATGTATGTAAGCGTGTATATCGATGTGCAACCCTTTGTATACCACTTTGAAGAGAAAAGCCTTTGGAGAATATAGAGTAGTTCATGACTATTCAGTGGAATCTTTTTTCTAGAAAGCACTGTTCTATATGAATCTTGTTTGGCCATAAACTGTAAGATACTATCATAGCAATGGCTGTTGTGGCTATCATGACATCTGTTGAAAATAATGTTATATATCTTGTTACAGAATTCATAACACTTAAGAAGATAACAGTTGCAAGGATAAATCCCTCCTGTCTCGTGATCCTCAGCTCCAAAACGAATGACTCAAAGAATAATGATAATTAGCTTGCAGACTGCATTGCTGAACAAATGTTTTATTTCCCCGACTCTAAAATATAGTCTTCTCTTGTTTATATCATTAAATTATAATATACTATTTTTGTTTGACTGCATACACATCAGAAATCTGAAACTGTAAAACAATACCTTAAAAAACAATAAATATGATTGATACACTACACTGAGCCCAAAAGTAGTAAAACTGAAAGAGGTATAGCTCAACACATTTTCATGAGATACTTTTTGCAATTCAAAGTAGCATGTGCATACAGAATTAAAAAGACTGAACAATTTGAATAAAGACAGTAAAATATAAATTTCAAAGCAGGCTAAAACCCAATGAAAAATGAGAGAAGGTATGCAATACTGCCATCAATACAAAAGAAAGTTGGAATTGTTATTATAGCTCTACATTCCAAAATATTTAATCTGCTAAGTGCTAAATAAACAACTATAATAGATTACAGCAAAACAATTAATAAATAAACATTAAAGTTAAAATGTGATATTCATAACAGTTTATATTATATGTGAATACAGTCAAAAGTGTAACTACATAGGTACACTTCTGCAAAGAAAAGGTCCAGTATTGCTTTAAATTGATTGATGAATCACAGAAATTGAATGAAATTCAGTATACTTGCTTAGGAGCTCTGTGTGGAAAAACATATATGAATTAATCCAGGCATCCCAAGATCACACAAAAAAGAAAGGATGAATCACATTTTCCATGTAGAATTGCAAAAGTTACCCAGCTTCACACAGTGGTCCCAGAAGTCCATGATGATAGCAAATTATTCCGTTGGGTATGCAGTTCATTGGAGACTGCAGACAATACATACACTACTAGCTCAGATAGGAGCAATTGACCTTTATAACACTCTTAATAAGTGAATATGCATGCAGCAAATGCTGATTATTGTAAACTCTCTTTTTTTTTCCAATAACATTTATTAGGAATTCCACATGCATACTGTCAGACACTTCACAGTCTGTAAGTTCTGTACACCAACACTGGATATACTCCACCACCACACTCACACCATCCTTTGCCTGCTTTCCATGTAACACATCAAACTGCCAGATTTTTCTCAAGGCATACTTTTTCAATTGATCCATATGAAAACTTTATAGGTAATTAACTCACCCAAGACAAAATGATCATTGCCTCCTTTGTTTTTCAAGTGTTATTGCCCCAGTCTCCATTGGTAAGTAATAGAATTATTTCTTTTTGCATCTGCTTTCACTTTCCTTCTCTACTCTGTTCCATGTTCCTTTCTCCATATTTTATCTTTAAACTTTGTATCCTACTCAGCAGGTATTACAGATACTCCCTTTCCTACAGCATAGCTACAGACACACACACACACACACACACACACACACACACACACACACACACACACACACACACACACACACACACACACACACACACAGATATGCATAGCCTGATACATAAGCGCACATATACAAACCAGTATCCCAGTTCAGGTACAAATGTCAGGTTAACTATATGTGTATCTGAATGCCTGGGAGATGAATTACATATGCTTTCTATAGTACTGATACACTTGGCAGCTTTTCTTGATGCTAATTTTCAGCCACTTATTCTAGCTTGTTTCTCTCCAGTCTCATCTGTTTTCTGTCTTATCTCATTTATGGTTATGAATCTCTGCATTCCTTCACACCAGATCAGTTAGCATTTACATTGAGCAGGTATGTTCATACAATGTGAGGATCATGTAATATTAATTATTATACCATGACCCCCCCCAAAACGTGCACACTGATTGGCCAGCGTGCCCGTTGTAAATCGAGTTATACTAATGGAAAAAGGTCCGGTCGCCCGGACTTTTTTCCATTAGTATAACTCGTTTTTTTAAAACATTGTCTCGCTACGTTAAATGGGTTTAACATAGCAAGACAGCTTTAAAATAAGCAAAGGAGATCTCCGTTGCTTATTTTAAAGCTGTCTCCCTATGTTAAACCCATTTAACATAGCGAGACAGTGTTTTAAAAAAAAGCAATGGAGAAAGCAAGATCTCCGTTGCTTTTTTTTAGAGTCTCGCTATGTTAAATGAGTTTAACATAGTGAGACAGTTTTAAAATAAGCAACGGAGATGTCCGTTGCTTATTTTAAAACTGTCTCGCTATGTTAAACTCATTTAACATGGCGAACATAAAAAGCAACGGAGATCTTGCTTTCTCCGCTGCTTTGCACAACTCTGATGTACTGCGCAGGCGCGGTACATCAGAACTGCCGCGGATGCCAGACATCTGCGGAAGGGCAGTAAACAGGCATTATACTATGCCATTATTTAAGAAAAGTAATAGTTTCTTTTCTTAAATAATGTCATATAATAGCAATAACCACGCCTGGGTGTGGGTAATGCTAATTTACCCACGGTTGGCTTTGTTTGGTCCCTCGGGCTTCGCCCTCCGGGCCAAACCACGCCAACCGTGGGTAAATTTAGCATTACCCACACCCAGGCGTGGGTTATTGCTATAATATAAATAAAGCCTTACAATGACTGCAAATAATTCATCTTAGCGATATGATTATTACAGCCCAATGAAGAGCATGTGAAATCAACCAAGTAGTACTCAAAGTTAAACCATTTTATATCCATTATCTTTGGCTGAAGTTTTAGGGAAATACCTCTAAGATATGTCCCAACTCTCTGCATTGCTAGCCATGTCCAGTTAGAAATGCTGTCCTCCTATATATGATGACCAAATGTTTTATATTATCTGTAGGAATTTACAGAAATGCTTCAGTGTACCATCATTCATTAAACACTTCATTTCACAATGGTTCCCCTTCAGAGGCATATCAGGTGTAGTTCTGATTTAGAATAAACATAAATTATGCATATTTAACCACAGCTGCTGGCAGTCCAATGCATTTCACATGAAGGTAATCAGATCTTGTAATACACACAAACCTATTATAGGTGCCAAAATTAACACTCTGAGACAGCTTTAAACTTTTCTCACAGGTCTGCATTGAAAAACTATTTGGAACAAACATGGTTTTAATTTACTATAAGCCTCTACTTACTTGTCTTTGGTTTGTCTACATGTAATAATAATTTGTGAGGGACAGGCAGTCAGAATTCTTGGATTAACCCACTTGCTCTGTTATGTAGCAGGATAATGTACTGAGAGCGACACAGATTATAAATGTACAGTTAGCTGCAAGAACCAGCAAGCTCACTTACCCTAGGTGTGAGTGTAAAGGTGGCAGATTCAACTTGTTGTGTTACCACCTGCAAATAAAGGCTTGGGGTAAATATAGAAGTAAGGAGACCAGCTGTGTACTTACTCAACAAGCATGTTTAAAAATGTGTTGTAGGCAACATTATGATAACATATAGAAGCACATATGTTCATGTTATGCTACAGTTGTTGGAAGGAAGCTTTGAGTTGCCAATAGGGGGGGGGGTCCTTGTTCACCAGGTGGGGGGGGGGGGACTTCTTCCCTTCATAGCCAAATGGATAACTGCAAATTTGCTGATCAACTCTTGGCCCACAACCTAGTGTTACACTGTATAACTGTGTGATGATCTCTCATCTTAACAGCTTAAATTTTACAGATGGCAAATGGGCTGTAGCAGGTAAGGGCCATGGTTGATAAAAGGCGCAAAATTCAAAAAGACAAACAATTACCTGAAGAAAAAATATAATTCTGGGACATGCCATTTACCAAAAGATCTCTAATGACATATTCTAAATTATAGTCACACAATATCTTAGTGAAATATCGAATCTTATCATAAGACACTAATTACAGGTAGTAAGTTCATAAGTTGTATACCACCATAAAGTCCATATGGCCATCTAGTAACAATGACTCTAAGATTTCTGGATCAAACACACTATACCTATCCCATGAATCCAGTTGTTACTTGTATGAAGTGGTAATTTATTCCATAATATCGCCAATCTTTGAGTTAAGTAAGAATGAAGTAATTGTGTCATCATAATCCCTAAATCTAACTTCATAGCCTGATGTCTTCCTGTTCAACTACAATTGTAAATGTTTGGTCGCAGATAGCTGGTAAACTAGAGTCATGAAAGACTTTGTAGGTAAACATTAATTCATCATAGGTGAACAATGAATAGTAAATAACCTGAGCTATTAGTGCAACTGCATTCTTTTTTAATTAAAATACTTTTGGTGAAGTCTTTCTTTCAATACCATTGGTGGCAGTTAACTACCTCGACATCTCCAAGCCATACACTCCTGATATCCATACTTCTATCCCAAGCTCTTGAAGGGCTTGCAAATGAATGAGTGTCTCATGCTTCCCATTTCAGTTAAACACAGAGGAAGTATTGTTTAGTTCAATTTCATGCATAGACTAGATGAGCCTGAGGTCTTCTAATAAATTCTCAATGCTCATCAGCCATCTCTTCTAGAAGCATTTTTATTTATCTCTGTTTACTATTTACCACTGAGAATTTAATCAAGCTTGCTGTTCTCAGTCTCCATTGCTCTGGGTCTGCTTTGGCATAGGATGTCCATCATGACAAATGTCTGAGACCATATTATGAGAGGCATGAAACAGTAGAAATGAAAAGGCATCAGCTGCATTATTCCCATTCTTCCTTCCAAAACATATCTCACTGTAATGAAAATCATACCAGCTTTCTTAAAGTTGTCATGGTCCACTGAAACATATTCTTAATTATGGTAAGCAGCCACACTATCAATGTTATCAATATTAGCCTTTTGACTGCTTTCAAATACTGCTGCCCTCATATGAACATATCTGATTCTATAGGTCTCAGATCCTGAAAAATAATGTCCTTGGACTTACAAGGGTAAATCAATGTAACAAAGTATGCTACACTCACCTTAATTTCCATAGCCTTTCATGCATCTCTGAAAAATTACAAATGTGTTGCATACCAGTCATCCTGGGAAAAAAATTACCAATCTTCTGATCAGAGCTTTAAATCCTCAACCAGTTGAGTGCTGCTCAAACAATAATGCATCTTTAATGCAGTGTTTAAGGAAGCACCATACAAATTCTGTATTGCATTATTAGTCAAAAACATAATCTTTTGCACCACTGCAAAGTTACTAATTTGTTAACTCTTACAACCCTGGTTTGATATTGCATTATAAAGCTTATATGTCTTTACCCTTAGATAATATAACTACCATTATTACATAAATGCATATAAATCTTTAAACTCAAATTCCTGTTGCCATATTATGTGACATATATACAGAAATTATTCAAGTACACCTTCAACCAGTCCACTTCTGTATTTTCTCAAATGCTTACTCCCGTCATATTTCTCCTTTTTACCTAATCTGAAAGCAAATTAATAATTCACAAATTAGACTGTTAGAGGCAAGACATTTGTTTCCATGTCCATTTTTAGCAGCTACAAGACCCTAGCAGAATGGTTGCATTAATTACAACACCTAAAGAGAACTTGCTTGCAATCCTATAAAACAAAATCATTAGCAGGCACATTCAGCAGTTCTGATAAGGGTTGTATGAGTCATTCATAGTTCAACTTTTTTACTGGGACTAATTCCAAATATAAAATCTTCAAATGCAAAAAGGCAATGAACCCTCTCATAACCATATATACTTTAATTAAAAGTTTAGAACATTTCCTTTTCTTCCGCCAATATAAACGTCACACAACAGAAATTTAATTCAATTCCAAATTGCACTAAATTAAAATCAGAATAAAATAGAAGTCTTCGTGGAAAGTACCCTTGTTTGATATAAAAAATATTGTTTTGAATAGCTTACTTTATATTTTTGACACAATTCACTATCTGCTACCTCCCTCCTGTCCTCCTCCCCACTTTTGCCTAGCAAATCCCTCTGTGTATTTGTTGCTGCAAGTCTCCTATTCCATTCTACTGCTATGGTCAGCTATAACTTGTATGGGCACTACAATTCTGGTCAATCATGCATAATTCTCCTTTAATATATTCTCATGTCATCTGGCACATTCAGACTTTCAACAATAATCATCATCTATCATAGTCTGCTAAGAAAGAAGGTTTTATATTCTGTGTCTCCTGCTCTGCTGATTGCTTCAAAGGCAGACTGCTCTCGGGTCTCCTTAACTTAGATGTGGTAGTGAATTCATGCCATTCTGTATTACAATTCACCTGCTTAATTATGAACAAAACACATTAAACTGAAAACATTAAGCAGTTATGCAATTTATTCATTTACATCATTCCTTTCATATATTTATTTTTTTTTGGTTATCCAGTAGGTAACTATTGTCTAGATTTCCAGAAGAGTTGCTTGCCACACTTCATCGACAGAGTATGAATTAGTTAAATGCTTAAATGACTTCTAACAGCATGTGAGTAAAACCATGGCAGTTGCAGTTAGAATTCCTTCAGTAATGTGCAGCAAAAAACAGTACAGCCTTAATCCACTCTCTCCATCTATTGTTCTACCTTCATTCCGACCTTTTAGCTTAAGGACTGGCTTTTCTAGCATAATGATCATATTTACATAAGTATTCATTGCACCCAATCTTATATGATTTTCTGAGCATTTAATTGTCTAGATGTGATCTTGACATATAAAACATAAGATATTTTCTAATTTATATTTCCTTGTGTTAATCAGAGGATAATGCAGTTCAGGAATAGTTTTAAAATCAGGACTTGAAGCAAATGATAAGCTTGCTATTAAGAAGCAAATATATCAAACACAATAGATGCATACTATATATATATATATATATATATATATATATATATATATATATATATATATATATACATACACATATATACTGTATAACCACTATAAAAATGACAAAACTTGCATTTGCATTAATCTTCAAATCTAAATAAGGTGATTAAAGTTAAGTATCACACATTGGATAACAGAGACAAATTGCTAAGTTAAATTCCTTTCAGTCCGAAAAAGAGAGCTTCTGGCAATGAAACTATATAAAACAAGTTCTAAATTATGTACTTTTAATACACAATTAAAATATTACAGATTACATAGACTTATGTTTGCATATTAAATCACCAAATGAGGGATTCTAAAGAACCTGTATGTAACTAAAGTCTTGAAACATGTCCATGTGAGATCAGACACAGGAACTTCAAGACAAGAGACTCATGCAGTAGCTAAATTTATAAAGACAGAACATTTTTAGTTAAATGATAGCAAATGCAATACACAGCAAGTATAAAATACATGGGTCATACTCAACGTCAAGGGGACTAAAGACAGATGCAGAAAAATTACAGTGCAAATGTAAAACACAAAAGCAGGCATTCAAGCACACAAAAGTACATAAGAGTGGCACTGTATTGCAAAGTTTGTACGCAATTCCTTCAACAAAATAATGAATTTAAGACAGCTGTTACAGCAATAATCTAGAACTGGAGACATGAACAAAAGAGCGTTTCAAAATGCTCACGAAACTACAGGTAAACAAAACGTAAAGTACTATGCAAGCAAATACCAACCAAAACGGTACAGGAGCTATGCTTTTCACAAGAAAATAAAGTACTCTCCTTTTTGTCAAAAGAGTTTTCAGATGACCAAATACAGATACTCTCAGATAAAAAGATACTGTCAGCAATATTTTCTGGATATGACAAATGTCACAAAAAGTACATGTTAATTACAATCCTTGAAAGCATATTTCAACACTTTTTATAGAAGCTTCTCTGAGATTAGCCACAACATCAATTTACAAAAGTATAACCTAAACATTTAAACTGAGCAGGAAAGGAACCCATTTAGCAAATATACAGAGATGGTTAATGATGCTACAGATAATTATATAGTATCATGTAAGGTTGCAAAACATTGCAGTAGGAAGTTAGTGTTCTACATACCACAGCTGGTTTTGTCAGGTATTCTGTGCTATGGTTTTCACAGATGTGAAAAAAAAAGAAAAGGTGATTTTTGTATGGTTCCCTTTTCTCCCAGTGTGTGACCTCAGATTTGAAAACTGTGCATATCAGCCTTGTGTGCAGAGTGCATACACTGGGGTACAGGGAGACTGATCTCTCTGCTAAAGTAACTATTTTAGGAATGTTTCCAATGTTGTTACTAAGAAATATGATTTTCTTTGTGGTCAGATGTTTAAGCAGTGATTAATCATATGCTACTTTAATAAGATGTGATCAATCATGATACATACCACTAAGATCCAGCAACAAAAATCACTTGCAGATCACTAAAGCCAATAACTCTGCTGGTGAAGCACTATTCTCTTGCACCATAGCCAAATTATGGAACTCCCTTCCACCCACAATTACCTCCATACCATCATGTACCCACTTCAAAACTTTACTAAAAACGCACCTAAAAACATGCTGGCTATGCCCTTGCAACCCCCGCTCTAATATCACCCTCCCCATCCAACCACTACCTTACTTTCCACTCCACTAACTACCTTGATTATAGCAAGCTCAGATGCTCATAAGCCAGTACTTATTATACAGCAGGAACTTCTTCTTGTAACATTTGTTAATGTCTGTTATGTACTTCACAGATAAAGATTCTAGTTGTCTACTGATGTGTTCTTCATCTGTAAATATGTTGTAAGTAATTGCTATGTTATATTGTTAATAGTTATGTAATCCACTGTAACTACTGTCCGTTTATGTTAACTGTGGAGCTTTTCTCCCCGGGCCTCCGCTGAAAATGGACCTACATCCAGTCGGACACTCCAGGTCAGCAAATGTAAATAAATAAATAAATAATAAATCATAAGTTAGAAGAGGGCATATGTAACAGAGAAAAACAAATAATTCCTAGAAGAACTAATGCAGTTACCTATGACAAAAGAAAACAGTGCAAACAATGCAACTAAAATTGCTACAATCGAAGATTGTGCTAAAAAAACATTAAAAATTGCCTTATGTTTTGTTTCAAAGATATAATGTTTGTCAAGGGCATAATATTCAAATCTAAAATAATTGTTCCCAACCACCTGTAAGGACAAATGCCTCTGAAATAAAGTACAAAGGAGCAGAAATATAATGTACTGCCCAAAAATGCCAACACATTTAAACAAGTAATGCGTAGGTGCACCATCATAACATGACACAACACAACAAACCAGTAATCCAAAAAGGGATGTTGGTTGATGCACCTCATGGTCATCCTTAAAGAAAACATCTTTGTCTATGGAGTCAAGTTGCATGATTTTCTTATTCAAATCTCATCTATTTGAATTATTAGTACAAGTTACTAGAAATATAAATACAAACAAATACATCTGGTCCAACATTATTACTGCATTAAAGTCTGTTTTGTTGACAGATAATACCCAATATAATCATATCTGATAATGATGAGCAGTATAAACAAATTGAATTCAGACAAATGCATGTCAGTGGGAATTCAAACACATACTATAAAGGTATAATAAACAACTGCAGACAACTAACAAACAGTGAAAAATGCAGTGGCAGAGAGCTTTATCAAGAGTTATGGGGATTGTCATTCCATAATTCTGAAATATAGAAATACTCCATGTAAGGGATTTAACTCTCAGCAGATCATTTTTTAATGAGTAGACTAAAAGGTCAAGTGATCTCTATCAACTACAAGACTAGTGTCTAAAAATCAAAACAAAATAATAGAAAAAAAATCAACAGAAGCTGAAAATGGAACAGATAAAAAGAGTACCAAAGCCCTGCAGCCCGAAGCGAATGTAATTGCTCAAGTAGCTAAACAAAGGTCATCTAGTAATAGTGGGAAAGACGCAAAGCTGGACAGAAGGCATTTAAGACATGTGCGAAAGAGAAATATGTGAAATATCCAAGAACAGTGGCTAGAAATGTCACAGTCAGCCTTACCACGAGAAAATAAAGGCAATGTGACCTAAAATAGTCTACAACTGCAGAGACCCCTCTAGCTGTCTCTCCAAATAAAGCTGCACTATAGCAAGAACTCCTTAAAATTAAAGACCATTTGTTCTATTTAAATAGTTCTGTTAAATTCTCTGGAAGAAATCAGATACCTGCATGCCTTGATTGAGAGTTAAAAATGATTTTAAAGGACTAAAATTTTCCAACTGATTGTACAGTCTAAGTATGATCAGACATTTTGTTCTGACATTAAATGATTGTGCCACGCTGAGCAAAGAGTTATGGTTAAATTTATGATACTAAAGAGAGAGAATATGTGTGGGGGAGTCATAATTTTGAGGGAAGTTATTAAATCAGTGAAAACATGCATCTTTTCACCAATTTTTACCAAAATGTCTCACTTCCACCTTTAACACATTCTTAATTTTGACAGAACATACTGCAGTTGCATTTAAAGTACTTAGCTTTATTTCAACCATTTATTTGCATCATTAAATTTAATCTAGTTTCTCATATTACACAATAAACCATACAGAACCAATTCATTTTACCAAAATAAAAATCAAACATTATAATTCAGTCTCTTTATGAGTATCCAAGTCTAACAAAATAGAGCAAACCCACCATGGGTAGAAAATTCATCCATTTTGTTAGGATGATTTCAGACCAAGTTACATTTAAATACAAAAGACTAAAACTTGAGAATATGCTCCTTGAAAGGAACTACCCTCGTGTAAAAAGTGTTAGTGATGACATATTTGGTGGATGTTGAACTAAGTTTTTACCATTCTTGAGGATGAGATTGTTATCAAATAGTAACTCTTATAATGGGACCATGGACAACCTTTGCAGACTTTTCCTTTAAGCTTGAGGGAACACTGGGCTGACTTGAAGCCTAAATACACTAGAGCATTGACTGTACAACATGATACAGGCTCCAAAGTGTAAAAAAGAATTGTTAATCAATATTGGCCTATTCTTAGAAGTGATATGTACATTAAAAATGTTTGTATAGAACCAGTGTGTTTATTTATAAAAGTGCTAACAGCATTAAAAGTATTCTTGGAGGATCAAGCTGTCCAGTCTGTAGTACCAGGTTACGAAATAGCACCACAAAATGTGATACTTGCAATCAGTGCAAGTGCATCCTTGAACTGGATGTAATAACTTTAAATAATTCCTTGAATAGTGCTGTTCATCCTGCATAAGTAATTGTAACACTAAAGGAGTGAGCTATCTCACTTTGTGTGCTAGGTGTTCATCAATTTACCTTGGAAAAACAGACAAAGTTTAAGAAATTAATTTATATAGCACCATCATATCACAAGACACAATGGCAACAATGATTTATATAAACTCTCTTTGGTTTGTAGTAATTTTCATCAGTTTTTGTTTAGGGGCATGACATGTGGAGCTTAGGGAACTTCACTGGCAATTAAACGTGGATGCCAACCCCCACCCCCCATTATTAATGATCACATTTCTTTAACTCCTGTTTTAAAACAGAACTTTAACAAATTGTAATGTGCTTCTTTTAGATTTTATCTGGGACTGTACATAGGATTTAACTAAAGTTTTATAAGCAATGCTTTTTGGAAACAAAAGTAAGAAAGTATTTTTAAAGATTTTAGAATATACTGCACTTACATCTTTTACTTGTATATTTTTTTACTTGTATATTGGTTTATGTTGATAATTTTTTGTTGATATATCTTTAAACATTTATATTTTTAGCTATTATGTTTGATTAATGAATCAAGTAAGATGCAAGCAAAGCTTTAGTACTACATGTGTTCAAAAGTGCTCCAATTCCTATTGATGAAGTGTACTGCTTTAAGTCAATTTGGCATGAAAAGTATGTTGAATTTGAACTCTTTGTGCTTAAAAGTGCTGTTCAACTGAATATTAAGGTGAATAAATCCTGTGGTTTTAACTGATTCTCAGCTGTTTGTGGTATAGAACTCCTTCCTAGAGTCAGAGCCTAGAGTCCTTCTGGTGGAGTATGAGTTTTACTAGAGACTGTTTGCATCCATTTCTCCTGCCTTTTTCATTTACTGGTAAACTTGCAGCTATGGACACTATGACTCCCAGGTGACTGGAAGTCCGTGCCTTTTCTCACAGGAAGTGCATTCCTCTTCTGGAGATATAAGCAATATGGTGATGTGTGCTTTACCTGGTGATACAACCAACGTTATGAAACTATTTGATTACTTTTTTTTTTTTTTTTTACACAAGAGCAACAATTTTGGCATTTGTTCTTCTGTAGCAATCGGTAAGGACCCACTTAAGCATGCAAATATAAGAAACAATAAGACCGCCACCAAAGGTGCTGTTGTATTTAATCAAGATTTTTTTGGTGGTATTCTTGGGTCTGAAACTACATGTGGTATGATGAGACTTTTAAATTTTAACAGTTGATTAATGCAGGACATATCCATCCTGTTTCACAATAGGACTGATGACCACAGTGACCTAGGTGATAATTTGGATGGTTTGATTGTGTCCCTCGAGAAGAAACTCAAACAGTTGCATGGACTACAACTGGATAATTTATTTTTGGCTGAAAGTATTAAAGTCCACAGAATCCATAATGGGCTTAGGTATTGTAAATTCCCCAATGGGGTTATTCCAGGATCTAAGTTTTACAATGATTTGGTTAACTTATTCAACAGACAAGGTATAGCATTGTTAGATTTGATTATTAACAACAAAACTATTATAGGTTGTCTAAATGTTGAAGTTATTAATTTGAACAATAGAATTACCAAAGATGTATTATTTGATATGCACAGGACTGCTACAACAATATTTTTTCTAGTGTTGCTAGACATTGTAACATTATTAAAAAATATCCTACTTATTCACACAACAGATCTTTCCTCAAATATCTGATTAAAGGACCTAAATCTTCATCAACAAATAAATAAGACACATTTAGCATGAGTGTCATATTTCACCTGTTCAATGAATGTCTAGTTTATGTCAAATATGGAAGCACTTTGCTACCTTCAAGGTAAATCTTGACAAATAGATAAGCAGCCTCAAATTCTACCCCAGTTTATCATGCGTTATACTGCTTAAAATTAAAAGGAACATTTGAATATAGTTTACTGGTCAGGCTTATAATAGTCTGTAGATGAACTGCCTGGTACTTAAAAATGAGCATATAAACTTATTAACCTAACTGGCCCACTGTTTATTTATTAGATTAATTGCACATGGATGAGGAATTTTCCCTTCAGCAATATCCATTCCACCATACTGAGTCTGAGTGTCATAGTCCCTAATCACCTGTAGTGTCACTCGGGAATCTTCAACTACAGTGAATCTTCCTGAGAAGTACAGTCTGACAACAGCTAGATAGAAGAGATAACATTTCTGTTTTTGAAATGACACTACTTTCCTGATAATCCAAGCTGATTGTCTTGTCTTCACATCTGCAAACAGGAATCATTTTCATAAAAGCATTAAATTCTTGCCAATGTGATGGACTTTGTACAGCTGCCACTGGAAGGGCAATAACTGATTATTTCTCTTCAGTGATTCACGTTTTTACCAGGATATGCCCTGACCTACAATCTGCAGCTATCCTGTTACATATATGCATAGCATATATAATCTATGCATCCATTTACTTGTATGTTGTACCCTTTTGGTTTGAACAAAAGTGACACAATCACCTCTTTCTGCCTTATCTTCTATTATAGTAATACAAATATTCTTCCTGGTCACACTTCTCTGCCAACAACTGCAGCACTGACTGTAAACTAACATTCTAATCATTATGTTCTACATACCAAAATTGCAGCTGTGCAATAGCTGTAGCACACAAGTTCATTTCCCATATCACATCCGCATGACTCTTAATAGACAGCATTATAAAGCTATCTAGTATCTCTGTATCCATCTTCCATGCAATGACTTCAAATCCATTTCTTTCACATTCCAAGGTATCTTAGTCACCCTCCCAACCTCTTCATTCACTGCGACATAGTAGGGAACCATGTCCAGTCTTCTAGGAGAAATATGCTGTTTTTTCAGATTAGTTAAGTTTGATCTGGGGAACAACTCTCTGCTTTTAAAACAGCCAAACTGACTATTCAATCACATTTTGGGGACCTATTTGCTCACACACTCAACATCACCAGAAGTCAAGTACTTATCAGTTTGTATTCCACATGTAGATCAGCTACATATTATGCTATGCCAAAAACAAGCATATGTGGTCATCATCTTGCTGGCGTAATAGTAAGGATGCTTTTAATGTAGAATGTCAGATCGGAGTTACTTGCACACTTTTATTTGGTACTGGAAGATTACAAGGATGTGAGTTTTATTCCCAAACCAGGTAGTGGGATTCATTTTTTTCTAATACATACACAGCAGTACAACATAACAGGGTATTACAGTCCTGCTGCCCTTTGAAGGAGATGTCAATCTGAGGCTGACACTGCCTGAGTTGTCATAGCCCATGGGGATATACAAGGTCTGATAGCACTAGGGAATCATTTACTTATTTTCATTGTTTTTTTATTTAGACTTCTTTTCATTCACCCATTCATATTAGATATCTTTTTCATTCACCCATTCATATTAGATATCTTTTTCATTCACCCGTTCATATTAGATATCTTTGCCATTTATTTTTTTACTAAATATTAACAAAATCTGCACAAAAAATATTTCCATATTTCATTTTCAAAATAAAAAAAAAAAACAGAAATCTGATTTTTAAGCCAATATCAACTATTCTTTAAAATATCTTTATATATCCCCTTTTATAGGTTTAGAAGCTACATTGCAATTTTCTAGTCTGAAGATCATCTAGGAACATCATTCCAGAAGATCAGGAATGTATACCTTGTCCCCAACCCAGCTGACAAGATGTGATTTAGCTATCTTCATGTTATTTATATATCTAATCTAAGATGGGATTCTATTCCTAACAACTGGTAGTCTCATATTAATGAATGAATGCCTTACTCTAGTATGAAATGACTTTATATACACGTTTTAAAAAATATTCCCAAAATAAATGTTGCCCTGATATAAATCAATATTCAAACTTGGTTATAAATACAGATTATGAGATGTTCTATGAGCAAGGAGTGATTTATTTCATATGCAATGGTACTGTAAGGTACACAACTTTAAAAATGTGTCTCTTGTAACTCACATGTTTTATGGAACTTATTTTTGGTGACCTTTCACTGGACACATTTAAGACTTTTTAAATTACTCTTGTTATCAGTGTCAGTTGCACAACAGGTAGCACATACACTTTTGGTGTAGAAGTTCAATTCCCACACCAGGTAGATCAACTGCTGACACTGTTTTGCATTGTAAGGGGGTGGTGTACTTCTGGCTGTGCCATCATTCAGATGAGACATTAAACCAAGGCCCCATCTCCTTAGGTTGGTAGTAGCTCAAGGAATGTAAAAGATCCCATGAAACCTATCAACAAGAGTAGGGCTTCCTTTATTTAAATATACTTTCACAGCATTATATAGATTCTTATTTACATTTTTTACATATTTACAATTTATATAATATATATTTTTTTTGCATTTTCTCTCATTATTAGATGCTCATAACTGTCTTATCTTCTTCTAATATTTCAACTTTGTCCATCTTCCTTTTCAGATACCATTCCCTCTTCCATAACAACCATCTATTTTTTGTATTATCATCCATTTCTATTAAATATACTTTCATCTATCCTTTAATTCCAAATAGTGCATATAACAGAATATTTTCTTATCTTTCTAACACATTCATTACCTTTATTCCTGTAATATCCATAATTAATCATATCCATGTTTATCATATAGGTTCATAGGTTTATACTAGGCTATCTGCCCGAGGGCATTTATAAGCCTAGCCCATAGTTTTGTGGCTTACGCCACCCCTTTAGTTTGGAGAAACTATGCCCATTATTTTGCTGTGCCTCTGTCGAGCAGTGACACTGAGGTAACCCCTGAGGTGTATCTGCGATCTCCCATCCATTGGTCGAGATTCCTCTTGAACAAGGCCAGCGAGGTGCTCTGCCTCACATAAACCGGGATTTTGTTCCACAGCATAGGGAGTCTTTGGGTGATGAATCTATCCCTCCAGCACGTCCTATTAATAACCGTGTCGAGGTTTAAGTCTCCCGCCCTTGTGGCTCTGAGGGATCTAGATTTTTTGAGATGAAGCATGTTCATCAAATCTGGGTTTGACATGGCCTTGTATGTCAGGCATAGGTCACCTCTGAGCAAGCGGTAAGCAACTGAATATAACTGGAGTTCTTTATATCCCACTTTATATCTTCAAAAAAATCTTCACATAACTTCTCCCTCAATTACACTACTTTTGTACATTAAAAACATGCTCTGCAGTTTCCTCAACCACAATATATACATATTATTTCATTTTCTTTGTGTGTGTCATGTTTCTTTTCACTGGTAATTTGTTAATCAGTGGCCTCCATAAAAATCTTGATATTCGACTTTTTTACTACACCATGAGTTTCTTTCTTTTGTTAAATCTGCCCATCGGTTAACCAGATAATATTGTGTCATTATATTTTATACCAGACTTGTCTAGCTTTTTCAATTTCCTCAATTTTCATTGTTCATAAAAATATTTTTCTTAATATTTTATTTATATATTCTTTTCCTTATTTTGATCTTTCCAACATTTCCCAAAATCTTAAATATTTACATTTAAATAATTTTACCAGTAATTTCTCATTTAACCAGTTTAACACTTTGTACGAGTTCAACAAAGTAGTAAATACTGGATTTATTAATCATAGCCTTCCTCCTTTGTTCATATACAAAACTCTTTTTTTCTACTGGATTCATTCTCAATCCTCATATAAATGAAAAAAAAAATGAAAAACACACGTAATCTCTTTCATATACTACTGGCATATTTTATATTTTATATATATATATATATATATATATATATATATATATATATATATATATATATATATATATATACACACACACACACACACACATATATATATATATATATATATATATATATATATATATATATATATATATAGTGCAATCCTGGAGTTAGTTTATATAGTTAGGAGGGTGGGGGGCATAGCCCCCAACTTAGATTGGGTTTATATTGTCATCTGCAAAGAATTATTGGTATTGTAAGTATGCATGTCAATGGTTTAAAATGTATTGTTTTGCTGCTTTTGGTGAAATATAGTATAAAATCAAACTGTGCCATCCACACCCACCCCTAACTATAAATACTAACTCCAGGATTGCACTACAGTGGGTAAAAGGGCATATACCTTTTACTTGCCTTACAGTACTCTACACAGTGCCAGTACTTCACTTCAGTGAAATGAGATTGGTGAAAATGAGTTTTCAGTAATTTGAAATTTTAGTGATTTGGTCAGGGCGAATTCAATGTCAGTAACATGAGCTTTCAATTAAACAAAATACATATATATATATATATATATATATATATATATATATATATATATATATACATATATGGTTTACTATCATTTGTGAGAATGACATGCTGTCAGCAGTTATGCTGCCAAAAATCAGAATGTCTTTCACAAAATAAAAAGTGAGTTGGATAGTCAAACACACTTATGTGAATGCAGTAGTTCATTTGTATGTGTGTTTGGCTATATGTACGAGATCGTGGTACAGTGGGGATAGGAAATTCATCCATAGCCTCACTGCAGTACAATCTCAGAGTTGGAATAGATTAGTAGCAGGGGATTTGGAGGGGTGCAGGGTGGCTTGCCCCCTTGCAAAAACGTGATATGTTGTATTGGAGTTTGATTTACATCAGCTCCTATACTGCTATCATGTCACATTTCTGTGACAATGTCGACTCAAATGTGTTGATTTGGGGTGACACTGTGTATGCTTGAAATGTTTAGTTTCATTTTAACTTTTCATTATTTTGAACGGCAAATGTTTTGCCATTCAAACTAATGATAGTAAACCTATAAAGTAAACCTACACAAATTATGTATATATATATATATGGGTCTACTACTAATGCCCAAAACGACGATTCCCCGACGGAAAACTCACCGACGCCAGATGACCGACAGGTAAGTGTACCGACAGGGTGATTTGCCGACAGCGGAAAGACCGACAAGGGAATGTGCGATCGCGACGCGGTAAGTGTGCGATGGTCACAGAGTTAGGAGCGGTCAGGTAAGTGCTCGAGATTGTGGGATGTCGGGTTAGGCTGTGGGAAAGGTGAGTGTGTGTTCGTGTCGGAGGTATGGTTCGGGTAAGGTAAGTGTATGCTAGTGAGGGACTGTAGTTTAGGGACGGGTTAAGTGAGTTAGGGTTAGGGTGCAGGTAGGTGATGTGTGCGTTAGTGTCGGAGCTTGGGCTAGGGGTGGGTTAAGTGAGTTAGGGTTAAGGTGCAGGTAGGTGATGTGTGCGTTAGTGTCGGAGCTTGGGCTAGGGGTGGGTTAAGTGAGTTAGGGTTAGGGTGCAGGTAGGTGATGTGTGCGTTAGTGTCGGAGCTTGGGCTAGGGTGGGTTAAGTGAGTTAGGGTTAGGGTGCAGGTAGGTGAAGTGTGCGATAGTGTCGGACCTTAGGGTTAGGGTTTGGGTCAGGGCTAGTGTGTATGCTATGTAGTGTCGCGTGTTGTTTACGTTCCGTGTGTCGGTGTAATGGTGTTCGGTGTAATGGTGTTCGGTGTTTTGCGTTGTCGGGTTTGTGTGATGTCGGTCATCTGGCGTCGGGGAGTTTTCCGTCGGGGAATCGTCGTGTCGGTAATTAGTAGTAGACCCATATATATATATATATATATATATATATATATATATATATATATACACATATATATATATATATATATATATGCATCCCAAAAATGGTATTTGTCCCATTAAAACTGAGTTGATTAAATGAACCTTTTTAAAATGTTAACTTAAATACTTTCCAAAACAAGACACTAATCCCTTTTATTTCTTTTACTATTCTTTTCCATTGTTCTCCACTTACATTTTTCATCTCCAAATCTTATACCTAGCACAGAAACCTCATTCATTAAAAAATATATCCCTCATATCTTTACCATATCTCCCATTCCTTTCCTTTTTTTCATTTAAAGTCATGCCTATTGCTTTTAGACATTCATATAAGTAGCATAATATTTATTTCATCTAAATTTATTTTTGCAATCACTATATCATCATCTGCTTAACATAACTGGAATTCTTATTCCCTCATTTGTTATATAACTCACATGCTTCATTTTCACATTTATTTCACTTACTAGTTCGTAACTAAAGCAAACAATGCACCGCTTATTGAGCATCCCTGTCTTATGCCATTTTTATGTTTGTTTCTTTATTCAACTATGCATTTCATAAAAGTCTTACTCTGTTCTTATCGCTTGCCTAAAAACACACACACTTTTTGATTATATGATATTCCTTCATAATTACCCATAAAGTTTAATTCTATATTGTGTCAACTGTTTTATTCAAATTTCCTAGCACAAGTTTAGCTTCCTCTTTTCTACTTATGTCATCCATAATTTCCTTTACTATCAATAACCCCTGACATCCTTTTTCCTTTATACTATAGAGGCAATTGCCCATATTTTTCATTTTACTTTCCATTCTCTTCTAAAAATCTTATAATATGCATTGTTTAACACTATTGTTTTCCAATTTTTAATTGCATTTCTTTCTTCCTTCTTCCATATGAATTTAAGTATTTTACTATATAACTTCTTATACATACAAACTTTATTTAACCATCCATTCGGAACCTTTAAGAAATATTATTTTTGCCAGTCTGTTAATTTTTATTATTTAATATTCTATCACATCTGATCCTGTAGCTGATGGTATGGTAATTTGTCTGAGTACCTTATCTAACTCATGAGAGAATATTTTCCAATTCTTTATTTTCCTGTTCTAATAATCTTTTAACATTCCATATTTTATCCTACTTTTCCTTTTTGTCTTTAAACACTTGTTTTACATTTTCCACTACAATATTCATAATCTGTTCTTTGGTTCTTTTTACTTTTCCTCTTTCTTTTTTATTTCTCTTTCTCATTATGCTAATATCCTCCTTAAATAATCTACTCAGATAAGCAAATACCACTTCCCTTTTACCTTTTATATACATCATTGCTTAAGTAAAAATTCCTTAATTGTTCTCGATTTGTATTGCATCTCATTCCTTTCTTTAGCAAATATCTAGCATTCCTTTCTAAATCCTTCAGTGCATGTTTACATACCCTTCTATATTTTTCTTTTCCTAATTTTCTTATATCTTTCTGCTATTCTAAAAACACATTTTATTTTTCTCCTTAAAAATGACCCACCATACAGACCAATCTTTACAAAATATTTTCATAGAAATGTGATTTTTCCTATAACTGTATTATTTTCTTTCCATTTACATCCCATATTCCCTCATTTATACTTTTTATCTATTTTTCCATTCTTATATATTTTTTATTCCTTTATCTCTATATAATGATCTGAAAAGACCATTACAATTTTTTCTCCTCCTGCAATATTCAATGATTCAGATATGATGAAATAATCTATTTCAGTGTTGTATGTGCCCTGTCTACAAATTATTATAACTGCTTAACTTTCCACATTTCATAATTTCTAACATTTTATACATTGCACACACGTTTTCCATTTTCCTCTCAAAACACAGTTGAAATTTCCTGTCAATATATTTATATTTGTTTCTACATAACTCAATCTCCTGCAATATAATGCTACAACTGTATATACTTGATATTCCATCTTAAATCTACAAGAGTTAATCTTTCCATCATTACTGTTACATTTAATATCTTCACTGACTTTTTACAAAGAATCACTATTACAGATGATTAATTTCCTAAGTTCCATATTGTGCCTCCTTCCTAAAGCTTTTCTGTTTGCAGTCTTACTTCCTTTGTCAACAATCTTACATATTCCAAAATTATTAAATCTACACCACACTTACTGCACCACTTTAAAACTACTATCCTTCTAACTATATTCATAATACTATTTACACTAACTAAAACACACACTAATATCGGCATACTCTATTTTGTAAATTCTTTGAATTTTTTTCTTCAGGAAAAAAAATCACCATCAGTCTTACTAACTTTACCCATCTCCTTTATTTCTGTCTTTTATACTTATCGCTTTAAACTTTATTTTTCTATCTTTTACTGTTTTAATGATGTAAAGCTTTTTTTGCTTTTAGTATCTGCAAATTTGTATCTTCCTTAGTAGTTACTTCTGAACCTTCTTCTATTACATTTTAAAATTTTTATCTATATATTTCTTCCTTTACTACTTTTACTATTTCTGTTCTTTATTAATTTTCTCTCTTTTGTTTTCATCTTTTGTCTGTTTTGTAATTCTTCCATAAATACCCAGTTTTTTTCACATTTATAACATTTCAATTCACATCTTCTTGCATCATAACCAATTTGTGCACAAATATAGCATTGCCTTTTATCACAGTTCTATGGGTTTAAGTTAATTATATTTATACATTCTCCAAAAACACTTTCCATAGCAAGCCCAATCTGAAATATGTCAAAAATGCCTCTTTGTTGATAAAAATGAATGTTCTTACCTCTTGAGTATTTACATCTATCTGGTGCCATCACAGGCTCCCAAACCTTGCACCTCTATAATTTGCTGTCTTCTTTAGTTTGAATTCTGACAATAAACTAGTGTGTTGTGTTTACATCACCTTTATTCTGTTCTTCTCTCTCTGTTGTTCCTCCATTCTCCTTTGCTGTCTCTGCATTTGGTTTACTCTACTTGTTTCCTTCCTGAAACTAGAATCAGCTTCTTCAGTTTGTATCCCGTCCATAATTTCTCCACATGTAACTTCCTTTCCACTCTCAGGCTCGCTGTGTAACATCAGCTCACTGAGTATGTCATCCTGCAACCCTCCTGACTAAAGAGTTGTAATTATACTCCCTTCATTCTACAATCCATTTATTACAGTCTCAGCAACTTATTTTGCTGAACAATATCCTCCGCATTCTGTGGGTTCTTCTGTATTCTGCACCAATTTCTCAACAGAAACAGCAGCATTGGTATTCAGCCCTGTGCTTTCCACCATCTTTCTTTCTTAAGCATTGTTCTCCCAGCCACCCCTGGACTAGGACCATGAGTGTTCTACAATGAGTAGGGGAAGTTCCACAATGCCCTTATCAAATTATTCCTAGTAGTATAACTACCACCTCAAGTCTGTCTTGAAAAGTGGCTACTAGCCAAGTGAAAAAAAATTAATTTAATGCAAAATGTATTGTTATATCCCAGAGGTGGTCTGATTAGTAGTATATAATACCATTAGACATGTACTATCTTGAGCAGAAATATTCTTAATCACTGCTCCAACTTTGTCTCATAACTTTGAATTTTATAGGGTCTACATGCTTCCAGCAGAGAAATTACTAGTGATCAATACACCCAAGCCCATAAAAAGTATCAATCACTTTCAATGGTTCAAATGAAAGACATTGTGTGATAAATCCTACTTTTATTAAAATACCCTATTGAAAATTGGTCTGTACTAAATTTCAGAATAATTGTCAGCTCACTTATTCAGTTCTAACATATAATTATTAATAATAAAAACATTAAAATTAGTGATTAAAAATGATCTTCAAGTCATCAGCACAATCAAACAATGTATAGTTTTTGGTAAAGCAGCAAATGTGATGTTAAAATTGATCTCAAGACAGATCCCTATGGTACTCCAGGTGAATGGGTAGGAATTCAGACTGTCTACTATCAATAAAAACAGATTTTGTTGTACTTATTAGCTGAAATATGATCCACCTTATCGTGGCTGATATTTGCATTTTCCATTGCTCTGTTGGCAACCATCTTTCTATTTTATCTAACATATATTCATCATCATCATCTCTTTTGATTATACAATAATCCTACACATCATCTTTTTCATAATCTATCTCAAGATTAGTGCAAACTTTATTATGCATCATTATTCAGTTTCACATCTGTTTTTTCTAATTTTCCTTATAACATATAGTGTTATATTTTTTAATCCTTCCCATGTGGATTTTTTTTAATCTCCAAAACTGTTAATTTTTTACATCATAAAAACAATGCTTTGTTGTTTCTTTTTCATTAAACTCATCATATGTTCTTTCTTTCGGTGACTTACATTTCATATTACATTTAACTGGTAATTTTTCCAACCAAATTCTCAACAAGAAATCCACAGCATTATAAAAAATACCAAACCATTCTCTTCTAGGTTATAGCTTTGTTTTAATTTTTTTTTATTTTTTTATAAAAATGTGTGCCATATAGTATTTTTCCATAATATTGTTATACAATAATTTTATGTTTTCATCAATTCCATTAACATTCACCTTCCATAGTTTTATTTTACTTTCATATTCTTTTTCTTCTGCCTCTTTATATTTACCACATTTCTTTTCCTTCCATTATACTCCATACTTCTTCATAACTTACATACAATATACCCATTTTCAATTAGCTCATTTTTACCTTCTTTATTATCCCTCAAAAATGCAGAGATGCAAAATCAACTATATGATTTTTTTAGATTCTAATTTTTATGGTACACCACTCCTCTTTTCACAGAATTTGATCTTGATCTTAAAAATAAAATTAAAAAAAATATATATATATATTTCAAACTACTCTTTCTACATTTTTTCTGGAAACTTAACTGCCCATGCCCCCCATACACCAGTTTCCCTATTATAAATGTATTTAACATATACACTTTCTTGTTAAATGGATTAAAACTTGTCTACCAATTACATTTCACACACTCAAAATTTTACTCCTACCATACTTCCTTACTTAGAATTACACATTCACTAATTTTCTTATTTTCACTCAACCTTTTGCTTTTTTGTGTTCTTTAATTGTAACCCACATTTCTTAAAATTATCCCTCTATTCGTGTTACCTCAATCAATAAATCATCAGTATGTGACAGACAAATCAGTATTTTAACTCCTTTTCCCATCTCTCATTTTGCTTTGTTCATTCCTCACAAAAATTTGCATCATTGCATCCATTATCAGTACAAACAGGCATGTACTTAATGAATATCTTTTAGTTCTTTTCCTAATTTTTAATAGCAGGTATTAGTAAGATGGTTGGGGAGGGGGGCTTTGTCCTTCTTCACCAACTTACTAACACCTCCTGACACTAATCTTGACCCAAACCCTCTACCTCCCCTTTTAAAATCCTATTCAGCAATACTACCATTAATCCCATAAGCTCTTTCACACAGTGCAATATAACTATGCCCCGACTTAACCCTATCCTGACACACCTAAATGGCAAAAACAATCCCACTCTATAATGCCAAAACATTTGCTATATTAGAAGGTTTTGAGATTAGTTTCTGAAACCCAAACTCATCTTTTCTGTATACAAAGATCCATTCCTGCATAATGTCATTCACTCCATCACATGCAGCTGATTCAACAGAGTGACTGACATGTTTTGTGTGACAAAGTTAATTTATGACATTTATTTTTTGCATAATTCTTGCCCGACTATGCATAGGTTGTACATCAAAACTTTGCAAATGTAGGCTACACAAAACGATAGAATGTGATGAGAATGACAACAAAAATCATTCATCTCCTACTCCAGATTTGTAAATTAAAAGTGGAAATGAATAATACTAACATACCATATTTACAAACACTGTTTTTGTTAACATTTATTGAGCATTTCAAAGAACCAATGGTGACCCAAACTAAAAAAGTGAAAAACACCTATGGTAATGAAGCAATGGAGCCAAAAAATGTACAGGTAGAAGAAGCAAGCCAAATACAATCCAAAATGTTATTAGGTTATGCACTTTCATTCCCAAACACTAGAACATCTCACTTGAAACTATCACCTTTAAATAGGAATTCTTACAGACAACCAGCAATCAATAAAAATTATAAATCAATTAACAAGAATTAGCCACAGTGTAGTGTTGTAACTTTAAAATGGGATTAATGGAACAAGCCTCATTAATTCCTGGATATATAGTGGCATTCAACAGAACCTGCCATTTAAATTCACTAATTTTAAGATGCTCCTTTGTATCCCTACCCTGAAGGCCTTGTTTCACCTGTTCTACAACTAAAAACTTAAAAACATGATCACTAAAATCCTGTATATGCTTAAATAAAGCATTTGTATCTCTTTTATTTTTACTATCTAAAAGATGCTCATAAATACACTCGCTCAATTTTGGGTGGTCTTGCCTACATAAAAAGCAGGACACAATTGACTGCATGCCAAATACCCCCCCCCCCCCCTTGTATAGCAAGAAAAATAACTCTGTAATTTAAATAGTTTCCCATTAATATTAAATTTTACTGCTAAAATATTTGGACATCTAGAGTATCTCCCACACTTAAAAGTCCAGAATTTTCTAACATTCATATACTGTTGTTCTTTCCTAAACTACAAGTAGTTCTTGAACGTTTCATCCTTTCTAAATACAATCTGAGGCTCACTTCCCACTTTGCCAATCAATCCACTGCTAGAAAACAATTCCCTAATATTTCTTAATGCTACTAATTATTGCATCACTATCTAAAGTAAACGTTGAAATAAATTTGATTTCATTATTATTGTACCCCATCAGTCTGATTCCATGTCTCATCAATATTACCATACAAAATAGGGACATAAATCCCTGTACCCCTCTTAGCTACCACTTCATCCCTTATTTCAATGACAAATTCAGTAGGATAACCTCTCTTGATGAACATATTCACCAATACATCACATTCATGCTCAAATATTAATTTTCAGTAATCATACAAGCTAACCTTACCATTTGTCCCTTAACTACAGATTTTGTCTGATAATAAATGTGCATACTAGACTAATGAAGATAAGAATTTGAAAAAGTAGATTTTCTAAAAATACTGGTACAAAATCCTTTGTTATTTCAACATCCAGAAATGTAATTTGTGTTTCACTATAATTATGTGAAAACTGTAAGAAATTCATATTGGTATTTATATATCCCAAAAATTCCTGGAGCTTAGATTCAGTACTAACCCACAAAATAAATAGGTTCATAGGTTCATACTAGGCTATCTGCCCTAGGGCATTTATAAGCCTAGCCGGAGTGTGTGTGGCTTTCACCACCCCTTAGGATGAGAAAACTATACCCATTAGTTTGCTGTGCCTCTGTCCAGCAGTGACACAGAGATGATTCCCGGGGTAAACCTACGATCTCCCATCCACTCGTCAAGATTTCTCTTGAACAGAGTCAGTGAGGGGCTCTGCCTCACATGGACTGGGATTCTGTTCCATAGTGTAGGGAGTCTCTGGGTGATGAATCTGTCCCTCCAGCACGTTCTATTTATATCCATGTTGAGGTTTAAGTCTCTTGCTCTCGTGGCTCTGGTGGATTTGGATTTTTTTGAGGTGGAGCATGTCCATTAATTCCGGGTTGGACATGGCCTTGTATGTCAGGCACAGATCACCTCTGAGCAGACGGTATGCGACTGAATAGAGCCGGAGTTTCTTCAGTCGGGCATCGTATGACATATGTTTGAGCCCCTTTATCCTTTTGGTGAGGAACTTTTGGGGTCTTTCCAACTGCTGCAGGTGTCGGGTAAGGTACATTCCGAATGGGGCGTTGTACTCAATCATTGGTCTGATAAGTGAAGAGTACAGGGGTACAATGACCTCTCCTGATCTGGATGTGAATCCCTTCATGATCAGGTGGGCAATGTAGAAGGTCTTCCTAACCACTTTGGCAATGTGAGTGTCAAAAGAGAGGTTACTGTCAACTTGGGTCCCCAGGTCCCTGATAACTTCTTCTGTGTTTAATGGATTACCACCTATGTGGTAATTAGGGGGTACCTTGTTTTTCCCAAAGGGTATGACTATACATTTTGTGGCATTTAGCTTAAGGCCATGGCTCTGGCACCAGTTATTCATTTCTATGAGACCTCTCTGGAGGATGTCTGTGTCTGATGGAGTGTCAATTATGGTGCCCAGTTTGCAGTCATCTGCAAATTTTGTCAGCCACAATCCCCCTATGTTTGCCTGCACTTCAGAAAAATAAATGCCGAACAAGAGGGGGCCCAGGACTGAGCCCTGTGGGACACCGCTCGTGACCGGCTTAGAGTCTGACATGGCACCAGCAACTCTAACCCTGTGTGTTCTGTCCTTGAGCCAGTTTGCAACCCATCTTGAGACATATAGGTTTACATCTAAGCTGGTGAGCTTTTCTATGATGCCCGAGTGGGGTATTGTGTCGAACGCTTTTGCTAGGTCAAGGTAGGCTGTGTGAACTGCCTTACCCTCATCAATGGCCTTAGTGACTGTTTCGAAAAAGTTGAACAAGTTCAAGAGGCAGGATCTGCCCTTGACAAAGCCAAATTGGGTAGGATCCAGTGTCTGTAGGTCCCCAATGTCTTTATTTATGAGTTCCATTATGATCCTCTCCATAGCTTTGCAGACAAGGCTCGTCAAGCTTATGGGGCAGTAATTTCCAGGGTCCGTAGAAGCACCGCCTTTGTGGAGTGGGACCACAGTTGCTGTACGCCATTCTTTGGGTACGTATCCTGTAGTAAGGCTAAGATTAAACAGCAGCCTTATGTGTGGGTTTAGTTCCTCATTGAGTTTGTGTAGCACACAGCCGGGGACACCATCCGGTCCCATTGATGCTGTGTTTTTTGCTTTAGAGAGAGCAGCTCTCACCTGGGCATCTGAGATGTTTGGGAGGCTAGACTCTGGTGGGATAGATATTTCTCCTTTGGGGAGAAATTTGCACTGAACCTGTCTGCCAGTATGTTGGCAATGTCTGTGGGTTCAGTGATTTTTTATCATTTTGGACTAATTCTGAGCATATCTGGGAGTTTCCACCCAGGTTTCTAACATAGCTAAAGAAGGCCTTATGATTGTCTTTTGTGTCATTAGCGATTTTTCTCTCAAAGTTGGCCTTGGATGATTTTATGAGTGATCGTAGTTTTTTGCTAGTATTGATCAGAGATGCCTTCCCTTTTAGGGATTTTGCTCTGTCATGTAGTAGCTTTCTCCTCTTGATGTAGAGTTTGTTTATGGCCAGGGTCCACCAGACCGGGCGCCTGCCTTTGGTGGAAAGGGTCTTGATTTTATTAGGGATTGCTTGATCCATACATTCCTGGAGGTGCTCGTAGAAGGCATTTGTAAGGGTTTCAGCAGCGTGGGTTGTGGTTTCCACTGCCTCGGGGGCCTTGAAGGATACCACTCCAGTCTTAAGAAGTGTGAAGTTTGCTTTTGCGAAGTTCTTCACTGTGGTCTTTTTGCTGGGGGTGGGGCGGGATGTGGATCTCCAGTGAGATTAATTTATGGTCTGATCTCACCAATGAGGGATATACTTCCGGTGTGGAGCATTTTGTCCCCATGTTTGTGATGATCAGGTCTAGTATATTTTCTCCTCTTGTGGGAATGGTGACTAGTTGTTCCATAGCATTTGAGTTTATGAACTCCAGGAACCTTTGGGCTAGGGTGTTGGGGCTTGAGTAATGTTCCCAGTCTATGTTTGGGTAGTTGAAGTCACCCAATATGATGTTGTTTGGAGAGACATTCATACTCTCCAATGTCTTCAGGAAGGCTGTGTGGGTTTCCTGAGTTTGAGAAGGTGGTCTGTAGCATGCTACAAACTGTAGGGCAGTTTTACCTATGGTTAATTGCACCTGGATGGTCTCTGATGCTTCGTGCGTTGCCACTAACCTGGAGGTGTGGGTATCCTTTATGAATATGGATACTCCCCCTCCTTTTGTGGTTCGGTCCGGATTTTGGGGCCGGAATGCATAATATGAGGTATAACCTGATAGTGCTGGGGTGCTCTCAGGAGCCTTGAACCAGGTTTCAGTCACAGCACAGACATTGATGTTCTCCATACTGAGGAGGGCTTCGAGGGCGTGCATCATGAGGTTTAGACTTCTGGCATTGAGCAGTATTACCCTTAGTTTTTCTCCATTTTTGTTTTCTAGGGTGGTAGGTTTATCATTTGAGCCTTGCCTAAAAAAGGCACTATGGGGGTGGCAAGAGCCTTTGCCAATATCCGGAAGCCCAGGGGTGACAGGTGCAAGCCGTCCCTTGCGAAGCAGCGTGGCTTGTCAAGCATGTCATCCCAGGCAGGCAGACATTGGATCCCCTTAGAATGACACAAGTAATTAAGCCAATTATTAAAGCTGATCATTTTGTCTCTGTATTGTGGCATCATTCTTGGTGAGGGTAGGATGCTGCTCAGGGTCAGGGTCATACCGGCCTGGGCTACATAATCTGAGAGCTCCTCTATCCTCCTTATCCTCCTCTAAATATAGCTAAAAGCCTGAGAAATAAAGACCAACAGTCTCAAAATTCACTACTTAAAATATTTTTTATTTATTTATTTAACATTTATTTACTGGGACAGTCTGACTTGGAAGGAAGCCAGTCTTCAGAAGATGCCTGGGAAGAAACAGTCCATACACACATGTCTTTGTGACATGGGAGGAAACTGGAGTGCCCAGAGGTAACCCACAGGAACACAGTGAGGACATGCAGACTCTGCACAGAAGGGACTCCAGCCAAGAAGTGAACCAGAGAACCTGTTGCTGTGAGGCAACAATGCTACTGCTACACCACTGCACTGTCTGATACCTCTATCTGATATATCTGTCTTTTATTTGGCTTGCCTCTTCTACCTGTACATTTTTTGGCTCTGTTGTTTCATTACTATAGGTGTTTTACAGTTCTTCAGTTTGTGTCACTGTTGGTTCCTAGTTTGTCAACTCTTCCAGTGGTAAAGGAGTGGATGAACAAATGGGGGTTAACCTAAATAAAGCTGTAGGTGATTTGACCCTATTGTGACAGCAGGTGAGCCAACAGTTTATTATATTTTCCAACAAATTGGATATAGTTTTATCACAAAGACATAGCCCTTGTAGGACTAATGACAGCTTCAAGTTTGCCATTAACACAACCTTCTAGAGGGTCAGGTCAGAACTTTAATTCCACTCAAGTCCCTTCAGAGTTTTGTGCTCAGAAGAGAATCAGTTTAATATGGATACTGATATTCCTGGCCATAATGATAATTTCTCTAATCAACATACTATGGGAGATTTTCATTTGAAAAGCTTCTTTTTTCATATAAGAAGCTACAACTGAAGAACTGTTACTTGGCTATAAACATTGAATTAAATAAAGTGCCAAAGGGGCTAAGAGTTTGGTGTTATCCCAATGGTGTTTCTGATAATCTGGATTTACTTTGTGAGCTGCATAAAGTGTTTGATACGGGCTAGGTATGAGATTATGTGGTTCATGATTAAGTACAATAATATGACACTGGAAAGTTTATCCCAGTGACTTGACCTCTTAAGTCTATTAGGGAGGATTTGAACTTTGAATATTATGAGACTAATTATGTGAATTCTTTCTCTAATGTGGACAAGCAATGTTCACTTATCCAGCAAAGGAAAATCAAGAAATTGAAGAGAGACATTGATAACTATGCCAGGGGTAATGTTTATCCTAAGCCACCTGGTTTCCAGAGAAATAGAATTGATCCGACCAATCAAACATCAGGATATGGCGCTCAACAGGAAGCATCTATAAGAGGAAATTATTCAGATGCGGCAGTCCCTTTAGAGCTGTCCATGAGGAGATCCAAATGGATTCAAAATCATCAGCAGCAGAGGATGCCATTGAAGCAAGAAGAGTACCATGGGAGATATATTCAACAGAGAGCGAGACTGAAAATGGTTTATCAGAAGAACCGCAACTCCAGGAAGTAATGGTTAGTAATGAACAAGACATGGACAATTCAACTCCATATGCTGTTTATAATGAGAGTGATGATTTTTGTATTTACAATTCTTCTAGTAAGGTGGTTCATCTACACATGCTAATGTTTTAGCCAAGGGGTTGCCTTTTGTACCAGCATGCTAGTGTAACATTGTAGACATTATAACAGATTTAAAACTGTGCATAAAGTGAAACTTGCCGTTTTAATGAATAATTTTAGTTCTTACATAGATAAACTTTATAGGTCTAGTGCTTTTAATCCAGCTTCTACTAATCTTGTTTCAATGCTTGAAAAAGTTTGTTAATGTAAAATTAGGGGTGTTTAAAATAATCCTTCTGCTAAAAAACATTTCAATTTGATACAATGTGAAAAATATTTATTTCATGAGATTGATAAGACTATATGAGTAATGAAGCAGGATAAAGGAGGTGGCTTGGCAATTTTTGATTATACAGATTATCTCAGTGCTATAACTGGTATTTTAATGGGAGATACATATCAGTAGATTTCTCAAAATGAGATTTGTGTAGCATTTGTTAAAACAGATTTGCTTCTGGAAGATATGTTTTTACAGGGGCAAATCTTGAAAAGTGACTATGAGTTTATGTTGAATAACAAGACAGTCATTGCCAGTATTCTCAGCATTCCAGAAATACATAAGAATCTAGGCAATGCCCTATGCACCATATTGTGGATGCTACTACATCAAAAACATTTTTTATTGCCAAATGGATCGACAGATGTTTAAAAGATTTTACTAGTTGTATGCCTCAAATTTGTAGAGATTCATGGTATTTTTCCAATGTTTGAATGATACCCTTTTGTTAATGAAGTTATTTTTGTGACTGCTGATATTACGAATTTGAATTCAGTGATTCTCCACAATGTGGATTTGGATTGGTTTGAGGAATATCTTAGGAAATGTAATAGTCTTTCCAATGACAAGATCAATTCTATTGTGGTTCTTATGGAATTGGTATTGACAAATAATTATATATTTTCCAATGGCCAATATTTCAAACAAAGGGCCGGTGTTGCAATGGGGGCAGCTTGTGCCCCATTTTTGCAAACTTGGTTATTGCCGAATGGGAAGGCAGATATATTTTAAGAAGTGAATTTTGTGACTGTTGGTTCAGAATTAATTAAAGCAACAATAGTATAATCGTGTTAATATTTCATTGCAACTTCTGTGTATTTCATCAATATATTTTGTCAATACAAAATATAGTTTATTCCAATCGTTCAATTTCAAGGCTGTTAGTTTGAGAAATGGTGTTCTGAAGAAGTCTATGGAGGATAGATGAAAGTGCTTAACCTGATGTACCAATAAACGACAGCTTTGGTATTTTCTGTCTCTTTCCTTGGAACCGGACACTCATTTTTTACCAGTTATAGCGCATTTATTGACTGGCAATTGTTGGGTTTAACTGGTGTAGTACTTTTTTGGCGTTGTTGGAGTGTTATGGATTCCTTGGATGAGCTGCCTTCTTATGGTTTCCCCAGTCAGAAGAGATGAGGTGCACAAATTGCAATTGGAGGTCGCTATCATTAAAGGAGAATTAACGTGACTTACTGACGTGATGAGCCAGGCTGATAAGTGGAATGAAGGTTCCAATGTGCTCCTGATGTCATCACGGAGTGTTGGTAGCATCTGACGCATTTCCAACGGTCAAGGCTTTGGAGATGTAATGGTTACTGATGGAAGCGGACCCTCTCATAGGATTTTTGCCAAATCAAATGCTGAAATAGAGGATCAAGTGAGAACCTTGGTTCTTCAGGGCAACAATTTGGAGGATGGCTTTCTGGTGTTAGGAGCGAAGCCAAAACGAACAGTACCCAGAAAGACTTATTCTGTGGTGGCAGGTCAGTCTCATTCAAGTGCTGTTAACAAACCTCTTATTATTAACTCCGAGCCTGGTATCCCGGGTGTAGAACTTTGAGATTTGGATGCATTGTTGAAAGTAAAATACAGTTTTTCTTCTCCTAATGAAGCGCAGCTTGGTTACAATAAAGAAGGGAACAATACCAATTTTAAAACATTGAGAGACCTTATCCATGAATTTGGCCACAAACTGGGGCTATCAAGGCTTTACAGCTTGACGATATGTACCTACAAAAATGTATAGAATCAAAATTAGTACCGATGGGTTTGCGATTTTTCAAGCAACCCATAGGTGTGGATATGACTGAAAATGAAATTAATGAATGTATAAAATGTTTGATGGTTTTGGGACAAGTTTTATGGAATTTATTATTACTTGCAATGACAGTAAAATGTGTAGATTAATGAAGGAAGTAGATGAATTGAATGAAAAAAATGTTAGTGGTTTGTTGTTTTTACAGTGGGAAACCTTGTATTCCAAGCAATTCGATGATGTAGAGAAAAGTAGTATTAAGATTTTTGATAGAAAATGTAAGAAACTGCAGTGGGATATGGAACAATACAGATTGGGGTAGCCTATAAATGGAACACAAGTGAGAAGTACAAAGGGAAGGAATGAGGTTTGGAAAGTAAGAATGTTAGTTACCAAAGGCAGAATGAAGGTGGGTACAATCAAAAACATTTTTTAGGGAAGCAACAGGGATGGAAGAAGGACCACAAGGGGGATTATCAGAAACACAAATATCAATGGGAATATGACAATCAGAGAAAGAGAGGTGTACCATACCAAGGGGGGTGGATGGGAAACCAACAGCAAAAACAAACATGGAACAAGAGATAGTGCAGTCCCATAGGTTTCAATTTACCCTTGGGGACTTCAGTATATTCAATTATACAACATATAAATTAGAGAAGGAACATTTCTTATTTGCCAAAGGTATGAAATATGTACCCAATTGTGGATTTGACATTGTGGACAATATTGTTGAATTCAATAAATTTTTGAGGAAATTAAATCAAACTATTTTTCATAGTGAAAATAAGTATGAAATGAAAAGTGACTTAAGGAAAAAAAGTCAGTTCACCCCCCCCATGCATAATACTCTAGTGGCATATGAGAAGGTGGTAACAGACGAATTGTTCAGATATTGTGAAAAGAAAAAATACAAATACAATTTAAGTAGAAAAGAACAAACAGTTTTTAATGAAATATGCGCTAATCACAATATACGGATAATGACCCCCGACAAAGGAGGGGGAATTGTGTTATATGATGCAAATGAGTACGCACAGAAAATGTATCAAATATTAAATAATTCCAGGAATTATGAAATATCTTCTATAAACCAAATAAATATTGCCCATAGGAGAATTGACTTATACCTTGAGGAATACTTAATGGATAATAGAATAGATAAAGAAATGTATCAATTTTTAAAAGTAGAACATCCAGTATTGGCTACAATAGTGGAGATATCAATGATTCATAAAAACATGGAGGATCCCCCATTTCAACCCATTATTTCAGGTAGTAAAAGTAAGACCTTTCCTTATGGAAAAGTAATAGATAGATGGCCAAAAACCATTTATAGTAAGGTCCCACACATTGTCAAATATTCTTGGGAATTTTTGAGCAGGATAAAACCCCACCTGTGGAAAGATAGTGTCATATTTTTGACAATTGATGTGGTCGATCTATTTTCTTGTATACCTAGAGAAGATGGAACAACTAGGTTTATTAACAGTATACAGTGGTATACACAATTGGAATGGGAGAAAGTTGTTTTATTGGAAGAATTTATGGGTATTGTGCTGGATAATAATTATATATATTATGATGGTGAACATTACAGACAGACCCGAGGTGTTGTTATGGGGGCCTCGTGTGCCCCTGTGTTTGCAAACCTTGTCCTGTTAGATTGAAAGGATGAATATATGTTCACCAATCAATGGTACCAGTTCAGTAGTTGCTACATCAGATTTTTGGATGATATGTTTATATTGTGGACTGGTGCCATGGATGAAATAGTATTATTTTTAGAATATCTTAACACTTCCAGCCCATACTTGAAATTTACCCATAAATGTGACAAAAGAGGTATATCATATCTTGATACATATATCTATACTACGAGTAAAGGTTTTAGGTCAAAGATATATAGAAAAGATACCTTTAGTAACGCATACTTGGAATTTTCCAGTAATCATCCATGGAAGCAAAAGAAAAGTATAATTAAGGGGCAATGTATAAGAGCAGCCCAGATGACATTGGACTATTTGGAGATGGTAAAAGAAATTGACCATATAGGAAACATGTTTAGAGAAAGGGGGTACCCCAATCAACTTATTAGTGATGTTACAGGGTATGTTAAAAGAAAATGGGGGGAAAAGTATAAACCCTTATTGGGTGTGGATATGGAGACGAACAAAGAGACTACTAATAGCAATCAAAATAATAAGAAATATAACAGGGCCTGTATATTGGGGTTCAGCCCTTATGTAAACGAGGTCAAAAGTATTATACATAAAAATTGGAATATTTTGTGTTGTGATGAGGGGGTGCATAATAAATTGGGAACTGAACCCCTTTTGTATACAAAACTAGAAAGAATTTAAAAAGGAAAATCCAAAATAGCGATAGAAATAACGATACAAATTCTGTAGGTACAAGTAAATGCGGACACTGTAATCAGTGTTGTGCCATATATGAGGAGCACACCCGCACTATAGACAATATCAACAAAACTACAGTAAGGGTCAAAAAGGGCAACTGTCAGACCCAGTTTGTGATTTATTTAGCCATCTGTAAAATGTCCATGTTTTTACATAGGAAAAACTGAGAGGATGTTAAGAAACCGAATATATGACCATCGTTATTGTATAAGAAAGCAAGATACTAATAATGCCTTATATAGGCATATTAGTGATAGTGAGACTTGTAACACTTTCAAGTTTGCAATTGTAGAGTGTGTAAAGATTAATCCTAGAGGAGGTGACATGAAAGGTATATTGGGGAAAGAGAAGTGAAGTGGCAATTATTATTAAATGCAGCCACTTACCCTGGATTAAATGATTGTATTCCCACCAAACCCCAGTTAAGGGCCTAGAATGGGTAAGAAAAAAGTAATATTAATAGTAGGGTAGGTGTTGTTCCAAGTTGATTATACTCATCGAGTTACAAGTTTCCCACAGTTTTGTGTGTTTATTGTGAGAGACAACTAAAAGTTGTATTTTTAACATTTTTAAGTTTTTTTTTATTTTACAATGTAATTTTATTATTGGATTTATTATGAATTTTATGTTATGCGTAAACAGTAATATAACTGTTTAGTTATTTTACTATGTATTTTCATGATTTTAAATGGTTGTTGTGTTATGAGAATCCATGTCAGGATGAGTCATTCAGTATCCATGAAATTAATATTCATGAGATCAAATTGGTGTATCACAGGATTGGATCATTTGAATTAATTAGTACTATTTAAAGGCTGTTAGTTTGAGAAATGGTGTTCTGAAGAAGTCTATGGAGGATAGATGAAAGTGCTTAACCTGATGTACCAATAAACGACAGTTTTTGTATTTTCTGTGTCTTTCCTTGGAACACTCGGACACTAATTTTTCACCAGTTATATTGCATTTATTGACTGGCAATCATTTGGTTGAAGACATATTTCAATTTGTTCTAAAAGATAAGTTTTAAAATGTTTTAACTTCACCATATATGCGTCTATTTTATGTATTACTTGAATTTTTTTAATCCAAGTTTGTATTAATACATAAAGAATGATGATCAATTAATGGGCATGGAATAATTCTAAAGGTTACATTTTACACATCAGGTCTATTGAAATATATATTTTTTCAATACTTGTTTGTATACCATGAGCATATGAATAATGAGCAAAGCATACAGAATTTTGCTCCCTTAAATCTATTAAGTTTCTTAAATTATTATTGATCCATTTGTTTAATAATTTAGCACTGACAGATGATTTAATATGTTTAATAGTACTTGTATATTTTTTTATCTTGAATGCAATTAAAATATCTTACAACAATAAGACTACCTTTCCCTAAGCTTTGTAATGTGTTCAAATAATTTCTGACATCTTCTAAACCTAGTCCTGGGATCCAATAAGAATTAAGTAACACAAACTTGTAGGAAAAACCACCTTTAATAACAAAGCAAAGCTTTCGGGCAGAACCCTTCTTCAATACTAATACAATCAAGTCTGCATACTAGAAGCTTATATACAGGTCTAGAAGTCACATGATTAGCAGCCAAGAATCATGTGACGAGAAAGTCTTAAAGTGCAAACAACATAATAAAACTTTTAAAAAATCAATTAATAATATTACGTAATCTAGTTAAAATTGGTTTTAAACTGACTTTGTTGTTAATTCCTGGATGTGAATCAGCAGTTAGTCTTAAAATCCATTCAAATTCCTTAGTCTCAAGGCGATTATTCAAATCTCCACCTCTGGCACTAGGACAATTAAAATCAATAACTCTAAACTTAAAAGAATGTTCAGAGCCATGAATATTGATATGCTTATATAGTGCATTATTTTCACAACACCGTCTGATTTCTGAATTATGATCAATAACATGATCTTTCAGCTTACGAATAGTTTTTCCTACATAGAACGAGGTGCAGGATTTACATGTAGCCAAATAGATAACACCTGAAGTGTTACAAGTAGCTGAAATTTTAAAATTGAATACTTGACCGGTGCTAGGGTGTGTGAAAATGTCACTACCATTACCAAACATCTGTGCACAGGCAATACAGTTAAAACATTGAAAAGTTCCATGCTTAATAGCCAACGTCATAGGCTTAGGTTTATAAAAATCTTTATAACACAATAAGCTTTTGATAGTCTTCATATTTCTATAAGAGAAGCATGGCTTATCACCTACAATAGCTTTCATTTCATCTGAAGCTAATAAAATTATCCAATTTCTTGAGATAATTTGTTTAACCAGGTGACTTCTTCTATTAAAAGTAGTCATATATCTAACTGAAGTCATCTCTTTATTGCTGTTATTATTTTTCTGGGATGCAGTTAACGAAATATCCTGCCCTTGATTAAAGCAGATAGGTTTCAAATAAGTCTTCCTAGCCTCTAAAATATCAGTTCTTGACTTATTAAGTAGGTGGGCATCATAGCCACTTGAGGTAAATTCCATTATTAAATCATCCAGTTGTAACTTGAATACATCATCATCTGTGTTGAGCCTACTTGTCCTAATAAATTGTGATTTTACCACACTTCTGAAAATATGTGGAGCGTGCATACTACTGTAATGTAAATATTTACAACAGCTAACTTCCTTCTTATATACAGAAGTATTAAGAATTCCATCATTCAGCTGGATTTTTAAATCTAAGTAACACATAGTATTTTCAGAAACTTGCATTTTAAATTTCAAATAATCAGTTGTGGAGTTCAAATAGTCAACAAAAACATCCAGATCATGAAGTGTACCATTCCAAACAATTAAACAGTCATCAACAAATCTTTGATAAAAACCAATAAGAATTCACCAAAGTGTGTATTTTTTCATTATAGAGAATAACGACTGCTGATTCCTTTCAGATCTTTATGTTTGGTAATTATTTTTGGTATCAACAAACCTTTTCTCCATAAGATAGAAGTGCCTCTTCTTTTTTGTTAAACAATGATGAGACTAACACTTTATAGTTTGAGTTAATCACTGTATATTTTTCTAATAAATGCATTCCTTGAAGGAATGTAACATCAGCTTTATTGACTTCCAAATATGTCATTAAAGATCTTTTTTTATTTCCACTATTCAGTCCATTTATATTAATATGGGCGGCCACGGTGGTGCAGCGGTTAGCATTGCCGCCTCACAGAAAGAGGTTCTCCGGTTTGATTCTCAGCTGGGGTGCCTTCTGTGCGGAGTCTGCATGTCCTCCCTGTGGTCGCGTGGGTTTCCTCCAGGTGCTCCGGTTTCCTCCCACATCCCAAAGACATGCTGTAGGTGGATTGGACACTCTAAATTGGCCCTAGGTGTGAGTGGGTGCATGTGTGTACCTTCTGTGGAAGGTTGGGCGCTGGGCTGGTAACTCAACACCGTAAAACTCCACTACCAATCATGAGCGGACAGGTGATCCGCTGTGGCGACCCCTAACCGGGAAAAGTTGGAAGAAGAAGAAGTCCATTTATATTAATAGATATTAATTTTAAAGTAGACATTTTGTTCTAATGAAATTTCATTATGAGAATTCTATTTATACACTGAAGATATTTTTCATAGTTGGTTATTACTGTGATTTACTATTTTATTCTATAATGCATTTATATCTTATCAATGTATTCAGGGTATCAAAGAACATGGATAAGTAAACAGAAAAAGTATGCAATTATTATGGGTAAATTAATATAATTAACATTATTGGTTTTAATAAAATATCCTCTTCTGTTCCCAATTTTCATTTTCTGTTATGCAGTCCAGAACCAAGGTATTTTAACTATTCTTAAACTTTAACATTTTATATTTGAAAAAAATAGATCAATAGCTTACAGACTTCATTTTAGACAAATTATATATAGGTGCCAAATTTTGGCTGGGTCTGACATAATTTTCATAAAACAATGACTAAGAAAGTCTATAGAACTTTTTCAATAATTGCAAAGAACTACTTAGACAAGAACATTACATCACAATAAGTGTAATAGTCAATATGGTGAATATGTAATATACAGAAATTAAATTACATTTTGTAAATTGTAAATATATTCAGAAGCAAGTTCTCAGATTATTTCACTAATGAGTTACAGGTTATATTACAATATTTTACAATTGATCTTAATACTTTCAAAATTGCTAGGTTGTACACAGTTACTCCTAACTGAGCAAGTGTGTATAGGATGGAAGCAGAGGTGCAACTATCACTTTGTTAATAGAGTCATATAACTCTTATTACAACATGTTCAGTTTGAAACATTTCTCATTAAGAGCTAAGTTACATAACTTTTATAATTTGTAGAACCTTTAAAATACAGATGCAACATAAAACCAGTTTCTTAACTACATCTATCTTGTGGGTAATATACCTCTGCTCTTAATTCATTATAATTGCAAATTTTCTCAATATTTTAAGAATTGGAGCAGGTGTAATATTCTATGGTAGCAGGTGTAATATAATGTTAATACCTTGTGAGACCCCCAAATAATATCTCTTCAATCTTAGATCGTAGTTATTATCACTTCTCTGTCATATTTCACATCTAAAATTTTGCAGCTTATTCAAAACAATCCCTTTAGTCTGAAATAACAGCTCACAAATATTATACTCAATCACATTATCCATGCATTAGAAAACTGATGTGATATTTTTCTTGCATTCTAATATAGTATCCCTCTGTGCAGATAAATACACTAATGTATCTAGCCAAGAGGTAACTATGCAAACAATACATTGCTGTGCATCCATCTAGACTCAACACACACAGATGCACTACCCACACAGGATCATAGATACTCACCCGGCATGCAGTCCAGGAAATCACTGAAGCAAGCCCAGCCTCCCAACTACCCTTAAGCACCATCTGGCCAAACAATCTATTCAGGGTTACACAGCCAAAGAATGGAGAGAGAGAAATCAAACATAAATGAAGGAACCTATGCCACAATGTCCAGCCCTGACAGCAAGACTTCAAAATACATCTGGACATTAATTTTGTAAGCCCATTGGACAAAAGAACTGCCCTTTTCCTTTCCAGGATTATTGTTTGGCCTAGCAAATGGAATCTGATGAAATTAAACACACATGTATGTAGCTCCAATCCCTTTAGCTAAACTACAAAGTTCATAGAAATGGCATACATCACCTTCAACCATAAAGTTACAGGAAACAGTCACCAAAAGCAAAGATTCTTCAAAATAATACTCTCTGAAATTATTCAAGCCATGTGTTCAGAAATAAATAAAAGACATTAGAAATTATGGGAAGCATTTCCCACAAAGTTTGCATACCAAACAGAAAACTGAAGAAGCAGGAAACTGGTCCACAATGGTGGTAAAAACTGTACTGCTAGCTCGAAAACCAATGAATGGCCCTACCAAAAATCCATATCTCCTAGTCACTATTAAAGCTACACTGTTAACTGTCCCACACTATTGTGTCTCTAATCAAATAGCCTTCCCAGAACTTCACCACGTCCAATCACACACACACAGACCTCCAAGTACAGCTTGCTCACAAGCTGACCAAATGATAAATATATAATAAATAAAACAAAAAGCAATGTTTAGACCTCTTATGGCATCTCTGCAATCACACAACCAGCAAACAAAACTATGACACAGATGCTCAAAAGATGACACCATCAATATTTCAAACTAAGAAACAGCAGTACCTGCAATTCACCCTAAACAGAACACAAGCCCCCTTCTGGGGGAGTGTACATATGCATACGCATGTTAAAAATCCATATAAGCTGAAACAATTATTTTGTAAAATTTCATTGCGCTCACAACTCTGTAATGCAACCATATCTCTTCACTCGTGGACACATCACCATCCACATATCCCACAAACGAACTCACCCAAAATCCATGATCCTCCACATTCAACACATCCAAAACACACGTCTGAGGGACATAAACCACCATCAACAGCTCTACAGAAAACAGCTTTCTTCTGCATTTTAAAGGAAAAGCAGACAAAACATTGTCAAAGAAAAGCAAACTTATATGCAAATAAATAAAAGTCACATAATCCCCAAAACAGAAGAAGACAATATACCAAAATGGCCTGCACCAGGCGATTAGGTTCTTAATAAACCTATAGCTTCTTACATTATGCTGCTTCTTACGCAACCTCGCAGTAAGAAAAAAAGGTAACATCATCCATATCACGTCAAATCTTTGTTTTCCATTTAAGTTTATATTTATTGTGACCATCATGACAGTCTTATCTAGATGTACTGGAAAAGATGGATTATTAGTTACAAAAAGATCTGCTATGTTTATATATTTGTCTGCCTCCCTTTTTTCCTTTCTACTCTTTAGAATGACATCATTTTATCAAGACAGAGAACTCGCTCTTTGACTAAACTGGCTTGTGGCAAAGCAGAAATACACCACAAGCAAAAATTTGAAGAGAACAAATCCCTCATTGTAAATAACTAAAATTCAAATCAGTCACTATTTGAGACTTTAATAGTGACCGATTTGAATTTTAGTTGTTTCTAGCCTGTTTCCTTAAAGATTGCACCAACACACATGGAATAATGAAAATGTATACAAGGTCCATCCCAAATAAATCTTCATGTTATATTAGACAACCGCAATGAACATCACACTGCACAAATGCCCGCATCTACAAATAAAGAGAAAAATATTTTTGACTTTCTTAAATAAAACTAAGCATTTTCATCATTATAAGACAGAAGCCTACAAAATCAGAACCACAATGGTGGGGGGGGGGTATGCAGAATAGCAACAAGTCCTTTAAATACATAGACTGTGAGCCAAAACAAGAATAAGGACAGGGAAAGATCAAAGAAACCGCAAGACTCTTGCTTAATTATTCACAATATATAATTACAACTGACCAGAAAGTAAAATTATATCATTAATATATACCATTATTTTATTCTTAGTTTATAGACATACATTTTTCATAGGCATTAAAAGAAATAGTTTTATTATCAAACTCCTTGTATAGCTTATTAACCTACTAACTTCTAAATATTTTGAATGATTATGTATGGATATGTATATATATATATATATATATATATATATATATATATATATATATATATGTGTGTGTGTGTATATATATATATATATATATATATATATATATATATATATATATATATATATATATATATATTAAATACATACCACACACACACACACACACACACACATATTACAAGCCTAACCAATATAACATAATTTTACCCAATATATGACCCATAGGGGCAAGAGGATGGCATGGATTTGTTACTGCACATTGGGTATCTTACAGATTGCCCATGTCCATAAGGGACATGGGAACTACACCAGGTGTGAATTGATAATTCCCCATCCATTTATCCAGATTGCATTTGAAGAGGGCCAGTGAAGGGTTCTGCGCAATGTGAATAGGAAGCTTATTCTAAAGAAAGTGCAATCTCTGAGACACATATCCGTCTCTCCATCATGTTTTGTTTGAGTCGCTAAGTATAGCTCCCTAGATTGAGTGACCCTTGTGCTGTTTCACTTGTATGTGTAGCAGCTCCATCAGGGCTGGATTTGTGAGTGTCTTGTAGGTCAAGCATAGGTCACTCCTTAATAGTCAGTAGGTGACAAAGTAAGAGATAGGACTTTCAGTTTAACTGCATAGTTCATGTTGTTTACACCTTGAAATTTCTTTGTGAGGAACCTTTGAGCTGCTGTAAGTGCCT